>NC_073692.1:376498424-376660563 GCF_029784155.1 Uranotaenia lowii | reverse complement strand
GGAGAGGTCAACTTCTACCTGACGCAGTTGCTTTCGGGCATGGGTACTTTAAGCAATACCTTCATTGGTTTAAGCTATCAGTTCGCCTTTTTGCCCGGAATACCGAGGAATCGGCAGAACATGCTATCCTTTTCTGTCCCAGGTTATTTTCAAGGCGTCAACAACTTCAAAATTTGAACGCTGAAAATGTTGTGAGTGAAAGGTGTTGCGACGAACAGTCGTGGCGTGCTATAGTCGTCGGAATCTCGCAAATCATGCGCAATCTGATATACGAATCAGGAAAGGTGATAAATTGAGAGAGCGAGATAGTCAACCAAACTTGACAAGCTAAAGGAAGACCTCGGGGCCTCGTATGACACTAAAATTCAAAAGCAACTTGATCTTAGGGCGCTAACCCTAATCCGGACTTATACGTGCAGTGAGATTTAAAAGGTCTCACGTACTCATCTACGATCTTTCCTGCAGCAAGGGGAAGCGGAGAAACTATCCGTTGGCGTTGGCGAAAGAGGAAAAAGGAGGAGGAGGAAAAAGAAGGAGGGGGGGAAGGAGAATGAAGGAAAATGAGAAACAGGATGCAGTGAAAACGGTGAAATTAATTAGTGCATGAGCACAGCCTACCCCTTGATGTAGTATCATAGGGTGAAACCAAGTGGCACATCTGCTGGCATACGAAGCCCATGGTGGTTTTAGTGGGACGAACCCACTCACGGCAGCTGACACCCGATAGGCCGACATGTCTCAAAATCTCATACAAACTTTAGGCTCGTTGAGCGACCCGTTCCCGTGATCCGATCTGGCCCAAATCTGGCATGAGACCTTGTACTAGGCCTAGGATTAATTTAAGCCCGCAGCGCATAACATTTAACAAGCTTGAAATTTCCCATACAAATTTGGGGCAGTATAATTGTATATTTTTCGGTTCAACCTGATAACAAAAATTTCAAAGAATGTTAGTATTGTTTGGTTAAGTCGATTTCATGGTACATCAAAAAAATTCTAATTTGTTGATGTATTCATAAAAAAGTAAGAAAACTTTATTCTCACTCACAAGTCTGTGATTCAATGGGACTTTACCCTACAATTTGAATTAACGAAAAAAAAGACCAAACAATTTTGCCACCGTTCAGAAGTAAACGACTTTCAGTCTTTGTTTACAGTTTAAGATTTGCATTCGTGGTTTGCGAAAAAGCCTAACAGCTGATTAAACAACAGATTGGTGCAGATTGAAAATTCTTTCTGTCCCAATGAACCCAACTGGTTTCAGGGTTTCTTAAACTTTAATCACGGTTCTAATTATCTTATCATCGTTATGTTTGGTAAACTCTTTCCAGTAGTATGCCAAACAAGTTAAGAAACAGACCTCATATATATGGGTATCTGGGGTCTACGGCTAAGCTTATAGATTTGGAATTATGAAATAATCTAAAGATTTTAGGAATAAAGACAGCCGATGACTTTCTTTGTATTTAGCCACAGTATTAGAAAAAAAAACCCAAATACAACTAGCTACATGCTAGCATCCTTAGTGGGTTAAGTCGATAACCAACTGAGGATGCTAGCAAGTAGTTAGGTAAAAACTAGTTTTTGATTCATTCAGCCGAAAGGGTTTTCTAATTTTTTTTTAAATATTAAAGATTTTAGTCTAAATATCTAAAACTACAGATTCATGTTCTCAGCAGCTATTTGATTGAATCTCAAGAGGGAGATGATGAAACGATAGAAATGCCTGGAAAGCTTGGCAGAGCGATTTACTTATTTCAACAATAATGAACAAAGAATTTGCGGTAATTTCGGAAAAGCGAAATTTTAATTTTGATGCCAAATGACTAGAAATGCATAAAACGTCGAGAAAAAACTTCATCATTTTAATCGCAGTGTCCTCTGAACGTCGTTTGGAGCTGCAAATCGCCAATTGCTTTAGAGTTATTTTAGAAATGGAATAAAAAATTTCAGGATTGCTTGTCAACCCTTCTCATGGATTGCTTTGCTTCAGATTTTACTTAAAATCATAGAAAATTGGTTTGATTTGAGGATCCAAACCAATTTTTTTGCGTAGAAATTTCAACTGGAAAAGTTCCAGAAACGTTTCCAAAAAGCTTGAATGATCATTATTCATTATGAAAGTGTTATAAATGCGAGAATTTAATTAAAACTCAAGCATTCAATACGAAAAACGGAATTAACATGATTTTTTGAAGTAATACTGTTAAGTTGCGTTGTTTTGTCCAGGTGAAAAATGAATTCTGAATGCAATTTTAATCCTACACACAACGAAAAAAATCTGTAAAATCACATCACATGTGATGTAAATAAAAAGAAGCATCATATATGACGGAATTTTCAGTGCTTGTTGGAAATTACACGCCAGTAAAATTCTGCAACATGTAAAATGAAAAATGATGTAAAATTTTGCAACGTGTAAAATAAAAAAGATGTAAATTATAAAACCACTGAATCTTAAAAGAAAAACATTCCAATTGGAATTTGTTTTATTTTATTTATTGTTATTATGATTAAATAATGGAATTTTCTCAGCTGTTATTGAAAATAAAATCTTTTTATTATAAATATAATTTATTTTATCAAGCGGCAAAATTTTTTCATCTCACAATTTTATTTAATTAGGAGCCACATTCACACAATTATTTTCTTCCCCTAAGTACCGGATCCAAATTTGGGTATCATGCTGCAGCTTCCAGAACTGCATCCCTACTGCTCAAAGATCTCCGGGAACCATCAAAACCGAAAAGCTTACTCACGCGCGAGGAAAATGCTTAGACAAAATACTTTGGTGCACGACTTGACCTAACAGTTTGTTTATATTTTTCTGTATGGTCCTTTTCCCATTCCTGCCTCTCGAAGATCTCCAGGAACCAGCAAGATTGATTAACTTAATCGCGGAAAACCTTCTTCAATAAAATACTGTTGGACACGACTTGACGCAACACTTTGTTGACATTTGTGTCTGCCTGTTTTCGACAGTTTGTATTATTACATGACATCATCGCGTTCAGTGTATTGTAATATTAATTAAATTCAAATTCAATGTCCTATAACATTCCATGTCGTGTAATTTTAAGAAATTTCTAATTCAGTGCTGTTAAGAATTTTGTGTGACCCGAAAATGTTGTAATATTACATCACATATGATGTAACGAAAAAAAAGCATCACATATAATGGAATTTTCAGTGCAAGTTGAATATTACACGTCTATAAACTTCAACAGACGTGTAAAATATGAAAGACATGTAAAATATTTGAGACGTGTAATATTGAATTCGCATTGAAAATTCCGTCATATGTGATGCTTCTTTTTATTTACATCATATGTGATGTATATTTACATCAAATAATCGTGTTCCGTGTCAAGTTATGTTCGTGTCATTAGAATTCAGTGCTGTTAAGGATTCAACTTTTTTTATTTTGTAAATTTACATGAATAAATCGCGTTCCACGTCATGTAATAATAAAGGTTTTCTATTTCAGTGCTATTTAGGATTCAGATTTTTTTTCTGTGTATCACCGACATACACACTACGAAAAAAATCTGTAAAATCACATCACATGTGATGTAAATAAAAAGAAGCATCATATATGACGGAATTTTCAGTCCTTGTTGGAAATTAAATGCATTAAAATTTTGCTACGTGTAAAATAAAAAATTATGTAAAATTTAGAAACGTGTAAAATAAAAATGATGTAAATTATAAAATCACTGAATATTGGAAGAAAAAATTTCCAATAAGATTTTTTTTTGTTTCATTTATTGTTATTTTGATTTAATAGTGGAATTTTCTCACTTCTTAATAAAAAATGGAATCTTTCTATGATTATTCATTTTACTAAGTGGCAATTTTTTTTATCTCATAAATATTTTTTTGTTAGAAGTAACATTCTTACTTTTATTTTCTTCC
This sequence comes from Uranotaenia lowii, assembly GCF_029784155.1. Classification (NCBI taxonomy): domain Eukaryota; kingdom Metazoa; phylum Arthropoda; class Insecta; order Diptera; family Culicidae; genus Uranotaenia; species Uranotaenia lowii. Next base: position 376,656,648 of record NC_073692.1, on the reverse strand, counting down.
CTGAAGTACCGGATCCAAAATTTAGTAACGTCGCTTCTAAAACTCCATTCCTGCTTCTCGAAGATCTCCAGGAACCAGCAAGATCGATTAACTTAATCGCGGAAAAACTGTTTTAATAAAATACTCTTGTGCACGACTTGACGCAACACTTTGTTGACATTTGTGTGTGCCTGTTTTCGACAGTCTGTATTTTTACATGACATCATCGCGTTCAGTGTATTGTAATATTAATTAAATTCGAATTCAATGTCCTATAACATTCCATGTAATGTAATTTTAAGAAATTTCTATTTCAGTGCTGTTAAGAATTCTATGTGTCCAGAAAAATGTTGGAAAATTACATCACATATGATGTAACGAAAAAGAAGCATCACATATGATGGAATTTTCAGTGCGAGTTGAATATTACACGTCTGTAAACTTCAACAGACGTGTAAATATGAAAGACATGTAAAATATGTAAGGCGTGTAATATTTATTTCGCACTGAAAATTCCGTCACACATGATGCTTCTTTTTATTTACATCATATGTGATGTAAATTTACATCAAATAATCGCGTTCCATGTCAAGTAATGTTTGTGTCATTAGAATTCAGTGCTGTTAAGGATTCAACTTTTTTTATTTTGTAAATTTACATTAATAAATCGCGTTCCACGTCATGTAATGATAAAGGTTTACTATTTCAGTGTTGTTAAAGATTCAGATTTTCTTTCTGTGTAGTTAAGCCAATCATTACAACTTGGGATTAGATTCATTCAAATTAATGTTAATGTGGTGTTCTCTCGAAAAAAAAATGTTTGTCTAAAATTTACTTTCTGCATTTCTAAGTCATTTGACATCAACATTCAAAATTTTGATTTTCCGGATTTGCTTTGGGTCCCCCTCACGTGATTTTTGTTTGTTTGTTTATTTTATTTAACGACCATTTAACAGCTTATACGTGATTTTTGAAATTCTTAACTAACACATTGCAGACCAACCAGATATCTCGATTTTTCACATGACGCCAGTGCGCTTCATTGAGTAGCAAAACTCAAATGTGAAACACATTTTATAATGAAACTTTATTCTACTTAATTGTGTACAACACACTTTCGATAACTCAAAGATACTAAATTTAAATAATTTGGTCTAGCCGTTTTTGAGTTAGAGAATGTAAAATTTTAGTGTTTTCAGGCTTAGATTTTTTTTTTGTCTAGAATCGACTTAACAAATTAAGGACCCCTAAGACTTCAAATGGCTATAACTCCTGTTATAAATATTTTTTTCGCAAATTTTTCTTCATGACTATTTTTATTTTCAAAATGCACCTATTTTTTAATTGTTTTTTATTTTAAAGTTTGTGGATTTTGAAAAACGTATGTGGTGTTTTCATACCTATTTATACCGCCGGAGGTCAAATGACCCCAATCACTTTTTCCGCTAAAATTCTCTCGTTTCTCAACCGATTTTTAACAAAAAATTGTTCTGGAAAGCTTGTAACGTGACTCAAATATGATTCTCAAACAATATTCGCAAAAAAATTCACTTAGTGCTTGAGAAAGCTGAAATAAGAAGCTGTATACTCAAAATCCGGTGCAAAAATCCAGTGCAAAGTCGAATTTAGTTGCTAGAATAGCCTCAGAAAATGCAGATTGATAAAAAGTTAAAAAACAGCTACCTTTGAATAGTCATAAAAAATCCTGTGTTTCGTGTTTTATAAATCTAAAGATGCCAAAATATCACAAATTACGTCAATTTTCCAATTCACTTTTCACAAAAAAAAATATTGTTACTGGAATAGCTTTGGCGGTTGATTCATTGAAAAGTACGGTTTTATATCACTTTTTTTTTACATTTTTTGAGGCCATAATATTCAGAAATTAAAAAAAAGTGTACATGGGTGAAACATATAGCAATTTTAGAAAAATATTTCCGTATGTGCAACATATGGCTTCTGACTTCAGCTTTCTCAAGCACAAAGTGAATTTTTTTTGAGCTCTTAACAATTGACTTACAGCCTTTTTCCCGAAGCAAGTTTTTCTTCTGATTTTTTTCTTAGACTTTGAATAACTTTAAAATTAATGATTGCAGCTGAATGTTGTCTGAGAATCATATTTTAGTCACGTTACAAGCTTTTAAAAACTATAAATTTGGTAAAAATCGGTTTTCGCTTGGCCTTGGGTTATTTTTAAGGGTAAAAGAAACAGAAACTTATGGTCGGTTTTCAAAACTCGATCGTGAAATTTTTGCCACCCTTATTATAAGTATAATACTGCGAGTATAATACTCCTGTTATAAGATAAATCCTGTTAAAATTGCCGTTCAAATCCAGTTGAAAACATACTTTGGTTAAATATTTTCACATGGATATTCGCGATCGTTCTGTAATGGTTTTCTATCAAAAGTGTTGTATTTCGATTAATGGTATATTCATGGTGTGATTTCTCGACCATTGTAAAAACCACTCTAAACACTAAACCTCATTTACATGGTTAGACCTCACGATTTTTTTTCAAAACGTATCGGAATCTGAGAAAAATCAGGCATTTGCTTGCTTGCTGGCAAGGTTGCTTCAACAATGCAGAATTTTTCTAGTGTCGATTACTAAAATAGACTGATGAAAGTGACAACATTTAAAGCAGATTTTTTCGATTCTTTTGATTAATTCTCGGCAAGGCTGGCAAAAACCGGGCATCTGATTTTCAATGTGCCAATCCAAAAATCGGGCAATATCCGAGAAAATTTAAGTGAAATTCAACCACTATTGGAAAATCCGGGCATCCGGGCCGGACCTGACTAGTCTTGCATTTTTTATTGAATATCCGGACAAGCCCGGATAAATCCACGAATTCTAGAATGCTTAAGTTGAACGTAAAAGCTGGTAAGCTATTTGCACCGACAATTTGTAGAGACTATTGTAACTGTAACTCAAATCTGAAGAATTTTTATTAGTTTTTGTTTTCAAAAATCATAGCCAGGTATAAGGTGTTTTAGAAGACGGGCAACTCAATACGAAAATACTTCCAGATGTTGCACAGGAAAAGCAACAAAAAATGGTAGATCCAGCGATGAGCAGGTGTTTCAAAATTCCAAATTTTCACTATATAAGGTACCCCAGCTGCAAGGAAATCATCATTGTCGGAAGAGATTTCTTGACTAGTTCAGCTGAAAAATGAAGTGTCTTATTCTCCTGGGTCTTGTCTGCCTCGCAGCTGTAAGATTTTTTTAAAGTTCAATATGATTAATCTGTTTAACATATTTCTTTTGTATTTTTAAAAGTCTGCCACTGCTCAAAGTGCTGCACTTCAAACCGCAATCGCGGACCTGGCTAAGGCAGCCAAAGCCAATGCGGACCTCATTCAGAAGAACTTGCCCCTGTACACGCGCATTATCGGCCAAACGAAGTTGAACGCTGTAACCAAGTTCCGCAACGATGTCAACATTTTCTTTGCTGCGACGTTGAGAACTAAACTTACGGACAGTGAAGACGCCGCTCTGGTGAAGGTCATAAAGACGATCATCTCCGAGCTTAAGGACTGGAGCAATGCCATTCGGGATGCCCTGGCCTGGCGCTGCCCCCGCGAAGCCCGACGTGGAGCGGAAGCATTTGTTGCCAAGATCGAAGCCCTGGTTGGTTCGATCGTTAAAGTTCCGGCTTTGAATCCCGCTTCTGGGGCTCTTTTGGCTAACTATCAGGCCTTCAAGAAGGTCATTAACGGTTAAGAGTTCTTTTGAGAAATATGAACTTATCAAAATGTTGAGACCTTTTGTAAATAAAATTTAATCATCTGATTTGGAAAATACAACGTTTTTTTTTATCTATTTCTTGATGTAGTTGAGTCCTTATATTATGAACTTGAACTCGAATTGGTCCTCGTGAAGCATATCGGTATCGAATTTTGAATACGGCGAATGCGCCAAGACCTTTGTTTTGAGAAAAACGCATTCCAAGTTTCAGAAAATAAAATCAATTTCCTATTTAGCTGCGTACAATTATTTTCCTAAATAAGTCGCTAAGACGCTTTCAAATTGATTTAATTTCATCACCCGATCGATCAATATAGCTTTTCGGTACTTATTACTTCAAAAAATTAATAAATATAACTGTGGGCCCTTTTACCACAGACTGGTGCTCTCATTTTGTTCATTCGCCAAATTGGAGCGCCCTTTTGAATTGCAGAATGACTGTTCGCCTTTTGGATCACTCATTAAATAAGCAATATTCAAGCAAATTTCGGCTTGAAAGCGGGTCCAAATGATCACATTAACACATTAGCACATTCAACGATCTTATAAATGCTGATTTGTGCTTCTCCTCGTCCTGGGAAAACAAATTTCAAAAACTTCAATGCCCTTTTTCCATCTCGAAATAACTATTGGCCCTTTTGTTCGCGACGAAATTTTGAGGGGAAATGGACGAATGAACTGTGGGATTACACACTCATAAAAAAAGCTATTCGCCTTATTTTAAAAATTAAATTTAACTTCACTAAAATAAGAAAAATTAAAAGGAGATCATATTTTCGGATGTAAAATAAAGAGTTTAACGCATTTATGTGATTATCTGGATTTGTTTACAGTTGGCGCATTCGCCGTATTCAAAATTCGATACCGATATGTATAATTTACAATCTGAAGCTAACTTCCATAAATTTTATATAAAAAAAAATAAATAAAAAGAAATATTTAAAAAAAGAGACAATGGCCCTTATTCTGCGCCGCGCGTGACGTGATGATTGTCACCTCACCTCGGAGTCACCGTGAGATTTGTCACCTTATTCCCGGAGTCGATCCGAGTAAAGTGACAGAGGTTCATTCTAGGTGAGCGACCGAATGAACACATCTGTCAAAATGGTAGAAATTGTTATGTTTTGATTAGTTTTTGCTCGCGATTCGAATTTTCCGTCCTGATTTTTGAAGTTGTTAGTGAAAATTCCGGTGCGTGAAAGACCACAAACGGGTTATATGGTGACAGCAAGGAACATAGAAGAAAAAACGCGCATTTTTGTGCCCTCAAGAGGAAAAACCTGAATCCGGAACCTGCGGAAACAAACGCACAATTGACGGCTGCTGCTGCTTTAATCAACCAGTGCACAAAAGGCTAATCAAAGTAAATAAAATGATTTTTATTAATAAAGCATTGAACCAAATGAAAGAAGCGAATTCAATTGATTTTTATATGACGGGTTATTTTGCTTTATAACCTCCAAGGAAATTCATTGTTTAAATTTTCTGACTTGTCCCTTATTGATACCGGTAAACCTCACCTGTATCCTTCACTTGAATTCCACATTCCGTCAAAATATTTAATATTTCGAGGAAAAATCCTAATGATAATAGTGAAAGTAAACGGACTAATTACTAATATTTTATTTTCAAAGTGTTCGTGTTTTCACGTTTTTACATTTTGCAAAAAAAAATTCAATAAATAAAAAAAAACTTACATATTTAAAACTATCATTCTTTATCATTCAATTAACTATTTAAAGCCTTTTATTCCCGTGTACATAAATGTTCTGTTAAATTTTTTTTTCGACACCACCTGAAAAGGTACCGACAATCCTCATCGATCGCCGAATTAGTTTAGCAAATCTAGATTTGTTCGTGATAATTGTTTTTAAAATGGTCATACTTTAATGTTGTTGAACTTTTAGAGCCAAATTATTTCCTGTTTCATAAATTTTTCATTGAATTTCTATCTCGTCGCCACCTGAAAAGGTACCGACAATTGTCACCTAAAATCGTCACCCGAATGCGACGATTCTCACCCACGGTGACTACGAGAATAGGGTAAGAACTCACAAAGTTCATCCGAAGTGACGTTCCTCACCTAAACCGACTGCTGGAATAGAGTGACTTGGGTGACTCTACTATCGTCACGTCACTCGAGGCGCAGAATAAGGGCCAATATATCCTTGTTGCCTCCATCAGAATGGACCACTTTTTGAGAATGCCTCGGCTCTTCACTGGACTGCAGTATTTCTCCGTCATATGCGTGAAATTTCGTTTCACGTCACAAAAGGCCGATGTTTGACATGATGAGACGCTTGAGTCCTGTCTTCATGAAATCAACCCGATTTGGCACTGCACTTGTTCCTTCCTAGCGCAGGTTCGAATTCTACACTTTTGGAATAGGCCACGGAGTCCATTTTTTTTCAGTTGTTAATTTTAGACCCGAGTTCCAAATTGTTTCTAGAGTTCGTGCCAAAACACACAGTACGACACATTAACACTTTTACTGTAATTGACTAAAACATCACAATTGTCATCACATTCAGAATCCTTTGAGAACAAATTAGAAACTGATACTTGACACTTTTCTTATAAAATAAGACATATTGATACACTTTCCACATGGAAATGTTCGGATGATAAACTTTTTGATTTAACAGCAATATTTGCGCTTCAGCATTTTTATTAATTTTTGATAGATATTTAATATCTTAATTATTCCTTCATTTTCATATAATATAGAATAGAATATTATAATACAATAAAGTAATGCAAACCCTGTCAAATTTGGGTCATATGCGATGAATATTTCCTCTCTTCCAACGCTGTTTTTTCTTCCTCTGTTTCATTGCATTCCAGTCACAGTGTGTTCACGCATTCTTCGCACATACAACCCGATACAAACACAAACACACTCATTGTATCGCCCTACACATAACTTTATCCAAAGCTGATTCCACACACCATGGATGTTCATGAAATCCTTCAAGGGGATTACCTTCTCACCAAATAACGCAAAACACACTCGCCCTCACACAAACCCTAATGCTACTCACGATTTTTTTCCTTACCGCCTCATCATTCGGATTCGGTCTATTCCACGCCAAACATCCTCGTCTTGTGAACGAAAAAAGAAAATGAAACAAAAAAAATTTCGACCATCATCATGTTCCTAAAACTACTATCTACTAGTTATCTCACAGATCCTTGTTTAAACTTTTCGTTTGCTTCGCAACTCTATGGTTTAGACTTTTAGACTTACTAGAACATCACTTTCTTCTTTCTGCCCTGCTACTACTGCGCGCGGTTGTGTTGAAGCTTTAAGTTCAATTAATTTTTATTTTGCTTGCTTTCTTCATTTAACTTTCCGCTAGGTAGTTCGAGACAAGTCGAAAGTGAAACACGAACGATTTACTTCTTCTACGTTTCCGATAAAGATACCTAATTTTAAAGCGTTTTGTGTTGTGTTCGTAGATTAGAGTCGAAATCAAATTCCTAATCGATAAATTTATGTGTAGATTAACAGCTGGTTTTGTCAGCGCGAAAAAAAGCTTCCGTTAAGTTATTTTTTTTTTTTTGGAGTGGAATTTTGGTTTGTAAATGAGTGTTTGGACTAAGAATTTCATTCGTTTTTTTTCTCTTGATTTAATTTTTTTCCTCGGTTTGACATTATCGTTGAAATCATCTTACTATTTGCTGTTGGATTTGAGGATTACTTTTTTTCAGTTAAAATTAATTAAGTTAAAAAAAAAGAGATTTTATGTTGGGACTATGATATCTTAGCTAGTGATGGTACATGAAAATTTCTTTTAAAATCATTATTAGATACTTTCTAGCTATATCTGTTTTTAGATTGATCAGAATGGCATGCGTTTGAATCAAAAAAGTGACCTCAGGGCTTTAAAATGAATATATCTAGGGCTGTTGGGAATACTATAGTTTGAAATTTCTGATTGCCAAATAAAATAGTAAGAAGTTCTCAACACAAGCAGTCCGAATGGTGTTTTTCATTTTTTTAGAATCAAACAAAAAGTGATTACTACACAAGTAAACAAAAAAATACAGTCATTTCCAAAGCTTTGGATGTGTACGATCGACGTAGTTTTAATATATGGATATACTTTTTTTGAATAATTTCTTTTCATAGAAAGGGTCTAGCCAGTCCTCTCACGTATTTATAAACGTACAATTTTTGCTTTCACAATGCATGCATATTTCGTCTAGAAAATATAAAGCGCTAAATATTATTACATTACTTAGGTATTCGAATATAAAATTTACACAATAGTATCTTCTGCGTGCGTGTGTGTGTTTGTGTGGGAGAGGTGTTTGGATTCAGTTTTCGCAAATTATTTACATTTCTTGTTATTCATGCATGTTGGTTTTGAGTTTTTGCTTATTTGTTTCTAATGGGGATGCTGCTTTTATTTTTTTTTTCTTTGAGTAAGAGTCGTTATCAGTTTTGTTATTTTCTCTTTAAATACAATTATAACAACAATATCTATATCTGTTTTTGTCTAATGTCTCGAAACAAAACCGTCCAGCAGAGTTTTTTTCTTTTCCTAGTTCTCTCATCTTTACCTCACTCCATTTCAATATCTTCTTCTCGACTATTGGTGATGCTAGTAGATTTGCAACATTCGGAGAAGACTACGCGCAACCAACTAGATCAGATGATCCTTTCAAACGTTTTTAGAAATTTAAACATTCTACCCGAGTCTAACGGGTTTGAAAGACTCGGTTGGTAAAATTCAATCGTTTTACAGAGCCTTGGTATATTCAAGGATATGCTGTTTTGCTAGGAAATTGGAATGACAACGTTGCGCACACAGGATTATATGGAAACAAACACAGTACGTCGTGATGGATTTTCGAGGTTGACAGTTTTCTTTCGCCTAAAGCAACCATTAAGCAGCAGCACCGCACTGATAACCACATCATGCACAGTCACAGAGAATTTTTTTAAACACTAGATTTTTGCTTTTTTGGTACAGATCTCTTTTTCTAGGTTGGATGCTTTCAGCAGCCAACCAGCAGCGGCCCCTCCCTGCGGGTGGAAAACTTAAAAAGTAGCCAGAAAAAATGTGGCCTCCTTGTTCTTGCTACTACAACGTTCGAGTATAAATAGAAAACAATTTTTACTAGCAGAGATAATTTCCTCTAGGAAGAAAATCGCGTCCCAGCGCAGGTTGCCTCCAGTGGGACAATCTCTCTTACGTAATAGTGATATATATAAAGTATACAATTAGACATACACATACACACTCTAGGTGAAACACAAGTCCCCTCACTTGTGTGTATTGCCATCGTTGACAAGCGCTAACGTGGCTGCAGCTTCGACTAGATCTGCTTCCGTCGGACCAATTCCTCCACTGCCCCCACTGCTGGTGCTTCCGATGGTGCTCTGATAGCTACTGTAGGAAGGTGTCATAATAGTGGCCTGATCGAACCCACGACTGACGGCCAACGTAGGCGATGTGATGTCTGCTGCCCCGGTAGCTATCATGTTAGCAGTTTGTTGTTGCACCAGCACTTGCTGCATTGACACTGGCACTTGAACCTGAACTGGAACTGAACCAGGAGCAGATGGCGCACCATTCATGGCGGCAGGTGCCGGTGCACCACTGGTGACATTCGATGGTTTCATTTCTTCCTTCTGTTGCTTCATAAACTTTTCCAATTCCAAAAAGTGCCTCAGTTTCAGCTCCTCGTGCTCGATGTGTTGCCGTTGCAGAAGCAACTGAAGCTGTTGCCGAGCGCTGGGCATCAACTGCATGGCACGCAGATAGCCTTGGATGGCTACCAAGTTTTGCCCGATGTCATCGCTGTTAAATGCCTGTTCTTGCAGTTGCGGCTGGGCCATTGGTAGCTGTTGTTGCTGTGGTTGTTGTTGATGTTGTGGTGGTGATTGCTCACTGTATCCTCCAACTGTGTTTGGGGGAAGAAAGAAAAACGGTATGGGTTAGGTCATCCTTTATTTTTGTTGACTCTGTTTGATTCATTTTGAAATTACTTTGGAAATTTAATTTGGAATATCGCGTATACATTCATACTCATTATGTAGAGAAAATTCAAGTAACAAGTACTATAAATAACAAAGTGAATCTAAAGGACAACTAAAGAAAACGCGAATCGGGGGGACCACGAAAAAAAAGTGTAAGGAAAGCTTAAGCAAATATGTGTTGGGAAGGTTACTTTCAAAAAAGGCTTAGCAAAGAAGTGTGTTGGGAGGACCACTTACTTTAAGCGAAAATCGCTTCGGGAAGACCGGTTGAAATCGACTGTGTGTTGCGAGGACCACTCTTAAAAAGTTTTTTTTCAAAGAAATTAGCTGAAAGGACCCGTTGCTTTAGGCATTACAGCGTGTCGTGATGACAGTTCAAGCAAAAGTTTTTTGGGAGGACCTCTCATTAGAACATCTTAAAGGGAAAAAGTGTGTTGGGAGGACCGCTTACTTGAATCGATAAGCGCGTCGGGAGGACAGCTGGAAATCGTGTGTGTTGGGAGGACCTCTCTTAAAGACTCATTGCAATATAGTGTGTTGGGAGGACCCCTTGATTTAAGCTTTGAAGCGTGTCTTGAGGACAGTTTAAGCAAGAATGTGTTGAGAGGACCACTCTCTAGAACATCTTAAAGTGAAATTTGTTTTAAGCGAAAAGCTTGTGTGGAGGTTACCTCGAAATCGATTGTGTTGCGATTGCGCAAGTGTTTAGCACTTATTTGAAGCGAAATAACGTTTTGGAAGTACAGTTTGAACCTGAGTGTTTTAGAAGGACCACTCTTCAAAACCTGCGTTTTCTAAACAAGTATTTTAGAAACGCCAATAGAAATAACTCGTGATGATAGGAATAAACTTAGAAAAGATACCCAACCAGAAATAAGTAAATCAAAAACTACTTACTGCCAGCATTCTGAACCGAAACCATCTGCGGTGCTACCATCGCGTTGTTGACAATTGGCGGCGGTTGTTGCTGCTGTACCATCTGCGGCGCCATAACCGGCTGCTGCTGCTGCTGCTGAATAACTTGAGCAGGAACCTGTTGCAGATGCATCTGCTGTTGTTGTTGCTGTGGATGATACTGCTGTTGCTGTTGAAATTGTTGTGACGCCGCAGGTTGCTGCATCACTTGTTGGGACTGTGGCTGAATAGGAACTGCTGAAATCATCTGTGGTTGCTGCTGCTGCTGCTGTTGTTGCTGGTGCAACTGCTGCTGCTGATGTTGCTGTTGTTGTAACATCTGCTGCTGCTGTTGATGTAATTGTTGCATGTGTTGTTGTTGCTGTAGCTGTTGTTGTTGCTGCTGCTGTTGTTGTTGTTGCTGTTGTTGTTGCAAAGCAGCGTTGAAATTTGGTTGCGCAGCTTCCACATGCGGGGTAATGGGTAACACTTGGTTAAGCTTTGCTTCCAGGTCGTTGGTAGTGGGTACTTCACAAACCAGCGGTTGTGGTTGTGGGAACGTTTGACTGAACTTTTCCTCCGTTGGGGATGCGAAGTTAGCAGGAGCTACGGGTTGTGTCTGCTGTTGTAGACCTGAGCTCAAATTTTGCTGCTGTTGCTGAGTGTCGTTTGCCTGGTTGATGTTCAAAGGCGCCATCGGAGTTTGATGGTGCGGATCTGATGCAGCAGCTTCCTGTACAGTTTGTACCTGGAAACGTGATACCTTGCGAACCATGGGCTTGGCATCATTCGGGAATCGCGGTTCTGGTTGCTCCACTGACGGACTGGATAGCGCAGAGTTATGCTGTAAGGGTAAAATAGGTTATCACGATGAATAAGTTGTGTTTATAAAAAGTTTAAGCAAACCTGTGTAGTTTGATGCTCTAAAGTGGTCAACTGTGGGAGCTTCGGCTGCGTCGGTGGAACTGTACCACTTACCGGAGCATCATAGGGTTGAGATGATGTAAGTTGTGTCAGTTTCTGGTGAAGGTCGGCCAACGAATTAGAGCTGAAACCATACGTGAAAAATTGTGAATTTGGAAAAAGGCGAGACTTAAACAAAAGTAACAAACCTGTCTATCCGATCAACACTACCCTGGTTCGACAGTCGTTTCTCGGGATCCCGCAAATTAGGAGTACTGGAGTCACTACCGGCAGCACTACCCGCAGCTACGGAGTGGGGTAGCGAGTTTGGTTGTGTTTGTGAATGTTGCTGCTGTTGGACGACTTCGTTGTTGGCAGTTGGTGGCACCGCTGCTTGATGTAGGTTAATATCAGCTGATGTCCGTCGTGAGTTGTACATTGACGGATCCTGCGAAAGCGGGATGGAATTGAGCAACTGCTGTTGTTGCTGTTGTATGGGCGGTTCAGCTACCAATGAAGGCATTGCGTTGCTATCTACAGTAGTGAATTCCTGAATCACTTCCGGTTGCGCTTCCGGAACATATTCCATTGGCTGTTGGTAGAATTGAGGATTTTCGACGTTGTTGCTACCGTTGGGCGGAAGTTGTTGGTCGCTTGACTGTTGCTGTTGTTGTTGGAGCGAAGCTGCAGACAAACTGGACAGACTAGTGGAGGACGTTTTGCTCGTGATCACATGTACGTGAGTAATGTTCTCGAGTCCGATCTTGAGCTGCTCGAGCGTTTCCGGCATCCGAGACGCCGCTGGCATTGCTTCACGTGAGGCCTGATCTAGCGAGGCTTGTGAAGTGATCGAAGCGTGCGACTGCTGTTGTTGAAGTTGCGCTTGTTGATGTTGCAAGACAGTTTGTTGATATTGTTGCTGCTGCAGTTGTTGTTGATAGACCTGCTGTTGCTGAAGCTCATACTCGTTCATAGCTCCATCGGTGACAAATTGCGGCTGTTGTTGTTGTTGTTGCTGCTGCTGCTGCATGTGGATTTGATGATGTTGCATTTGCAGTTGATGATGTTGCTGCATCAGTGCTATGTCATTTTGAAGCAACTGATGCTGCTGCAGTTGAATGTGGTACTGCTGAGCAGCCATTATTTCAGCATCTTGTTGTGCTTGTTGTTCTATTAACATCTGCTGCTGGAATATTTCCGCTTGTTGCTGCTGCTGTTGTTGTTGTTGTTGAAGGAACATTTGTTGCTGTTGCAAAACAGTCTCGTTGGAAACCTGTGTTTCGACAGGCACGGATTCGGAAACAACCTGTTCTGAAGTTGAAATCGTTTGGGTGACATCCGATACTTCATTTTGATTCGGTTGAGGCATTGGAGTATCCACGGCAACTGATTGTGACTTCGGTTCCTCGACCGCTAGAACAACCGGAGTAACTGAGAATCGAGACATTTTTCTTTCCCGAAGCTGTTTGTTTTCAGCGACTGGAGAATCGATGGCGCCATTAATAGGGACAGCGCCTGTAGCAGGAATAGTTGAAGGGTTTGCAGTAGTGTTATTAGCAGCCAAAGATGGGTTCGTTTGGGTGCTAACTTGTTGACTAGAAGAAATATCAGTATTACTGTTATTAGAAGTAGTATAAGTGGGTTTACTATTATCATCGCTACATGTTCCTAATGGCACTGTTATAATACACTGATCAGTTTTATCTTGACCTTGTCCATCGTTGCCAATTGAATCCTGAGCAGCCGCAACTGCATCGCTATACACAAACTGTTGCTGAATTGAGCTACCAGGTGTAATTGTATTTTCCGGAGTATTTTCGTGGGACGTGTAATCCGTACTAATGGTGCTGGTTTTACGAGAATTTTCGTCACAACTGCTGTTATTATCGTTACCCAGATCATCCATCACAACGTGAGTGACGGTAGTAATTTCTCCATTTCCGGCAGTTCCTCCCAAATCTCCAATTGTGACGATATCCTTAAGATCTCCTTTCGAACCATGCTGCTGCTGGATAACTGCCTCGTCTGCCGAGCCTCCAGCAAGTGCTCCATTGTCCATAGCACTTCCACTGCTATCAACCGAACTTGTCTTCTGCAGTTCTCCGTTGGCCGCAAAGTCTCCATTAGCTGAACCCGGAGGTTGTTGCTGGGACAGTGGCGAAGAAGATGTCGACGAGTTGGTCGTATTGGTAGTCGTGTTCGTGGACGGTGCCGTGGCCAATGCTTGTCGATCAATGATAGTCGGATCAAACATGTGCGAGAAGCTCGTGCCCGTTGTGGATGTTTCATCGCGCTGTTCATCGGGGAGAGAAAACAATCATTACTATTTTTGGCATCACTAGGCCGAGTAAGCTCTAAGCTACATACTTCGGAAGGTTCAAATCACGGCATTAACAATTTATATAAAAAATCTACATCAAAAGGTTGATGGGGTAAACGTATTACAGCGTATTACTTTTAATGATGGATAAATAAGTGAAACATTAAAATCAATCTACGGCAAGCATGTTTGGAATACTCAGTTTAGTTTTGCATTATGTAATCTTTCAAACGAAACTCAACATTTTGGAAGCAATCGGACTACAGATTTTTTGTAAGAAAAAAATTTATTGTCGAGAAAATTTTTTTTTGTTTTCCAAAATTATGTTGTGGGAAAATACGTAAAAAATTCATTACATTCGATAAGTGCTTTGTTTGAAGAACACCAACTACTGGTGAAAAGCCAATTCTTATTCTAATGAGTATGAATTTAAGCCAAACGTTCTTTTGCACAAATTGGTTTGTCATGAGCGGTTGAATCATTCCAACTAATAAAGAAATATTCTAGGAAGCATAACTCATACGTGAAAATTACAAACGGCCACAAATTTAAAACAATCTTTTTTGTTGGTACAAAATAAGCAACAAACATTTTTGAATTCAATTAATCTAGTACAAGCAATGGAATGTAAACGAGTGTTATCACACACATTAACAAACGAGACGAAAAGTTAAAACTTATGAACAAACATAAAAGCCAAAGTATGCAAGTATTGATAGATAGAGTGTAGTAGTATGGAATTTCCACTCGCAAGTGTTTTCGTTTCTCTGTCTTCATGATGTGTTAACAGTTTTCCAATTATCTTTCTTTCGGGAGAGGCGAGTTATCAATTAGGATGTGTTTTTCAAACAGTTTGATTTCATGTTAACTGATCGAATGCATCAGAGAGTATTAGAATAAGTTAAAAAATAGAAAAATGTATAGCAAAACTGGCAATATGATAATCGTTGACCTTACTTTCGAAACTAAACCATATGAATAAATCTAAGACCATTAATGTTTCAAGTTGCTTTTGTTTTGAATCTTAAACAATATTAGGTATTGCTTATAAAAATACTTTTTAATGTAGTGAGTTTAAACGGTTTAGTTTTATAAGTACATATCGGTCAATTCAGAAAGTAACAAACTGGGAACACTAAACGGAAAGTTACACGCTTCAATCGAACCCCGGAGAGTTAACAAACATAACGAACCACAGAAACAATAGTTTTCTGATCTCTTACATCTAAAACTTCATATTTCAATTTAATTTAATTTAAAGGATTAGCGAAAAAAGTAACGAGGGGATAACAAAACAGAAAAGAATAGTATAAAAAGCATTCTTAGACTTACTGATCTATGTCTCTGGTGTGTTTTAAAGTTTGAACGCTGGCGGGTTAGAGACGCGTGGCGCACCTGTTTTTTGGTTTGGTTTTGATTTTTTTTTGTTTTATACAATGGCGTCGTGTGGGTATATTTTTATCATTGGATTGATTGAAGTAGAGCGAAGGCGTAGAAAAAAAAAGAACGAAGAAAACATTGCAAAGATTCGATAGAGTTAAGGAAACTGTAAAATAGGCCTATACAATACTCCGTCTGTGTCGTATTAGTTTTCATTGTTACTTTGTTTGTACTGATTGCTTTTCAAATTTATTTTTTTGGCAATGGTTAGAAAATTTTAAATGTTTTGTTTTTTCAAGTGCGTTACGTGTTTTAGAGTAAAGTTAGTATTTCGCACAACTTTTTTTTAATAAAACATAGGGCTGGTAAACGAATTATTACAAAAGAAATGTACAGAATGTGAACAAAACCAAATCATAATGCCAATCAAACCAATAAAGCATATCATTCTATATAGTATGTGGTTATCGACCTCAAACAATGATATGAATGCGTTTATTTTTTACTTTTGATTTGACATTTCTTTTCATCTGAGTACTGGTGTGCAATTTTACTGTCAAATTAGGAAATTGTTGTACTTATACTTAGATTTATAATTAGTCAGCCAACTATATTGATATTGATGAATGTCTATGTTAAATGATACTAAGTTCTGTGGTTTTTTCTCTTTCTCTCAACAAATTGAACAACAAATGGCTCACCTTTTCGGTGTTCCTGCGACAGCATTGGGACGCCACCGGTAGCTGATTGGGATTTTCCTTCAGCTGCCGCAGAATGTCCCGAACCATCTCGATGAAAACTAAACTTTGCGCCTCGGTTAGAAGGTCTTTAGAAACCTGCGGTTGTGAAAAAAGAAACCATTATTAACCTTATCATATTAAGACACGGTCACCCGTTGGGCTTACCAAATCCTGAGCCACCTCGACTGGATTGACGTTGTTGGCGTCGAACTTGAACGTAATGGTTTTGGGTCGGTTTTCCATCTCGCACTCGACGATGTTGTTCTCGAAGCCGAGCACCTGTAGCTTGGGGCTGCGCTCGGTTGACCGGTAGTTGCGCCGCTTCTTGCTAGTTTCGTTCATCAGCCGCTTTGGGATAGCTGCTCCTTGTTGTTGTTGCTGCTGCTGACCGGATTGGGGTGGAATTGCTGCAGCCGAAGGTGATGGTGAAGCAACGGAATCCTGCTGCTGGATCGACTGTTGTTGTTGCGGCTGAGGTTGGGGTTGTTGTTGTTGAGGTTGAGGTTGGGGTTGGGGTTGCGGTTGACTTTGTGGGACCGTTGCGGAGGATACGACTGAACCTGCTGATACTGTTGCTGAAGCTGGCATTGGTTGCGGCGATACTTGATGTTGCTGAATTTGCTGTGCCATCGGTTGAAGTTCGGCTGGCGTTGATTCAGTTGCAATGGGTACGGGGGCAGATTCGACAGGCTTGGGAGGTTGCTGTTGTTGTTGCAAAATTTGCTGTTGAAGATTTTGTTGTTGAATTTGCTGCTGCTGCTGATGTTGTTGAATTTGCTGCTGCTGTTGTGCTTGTTGCGATTGCAAAATTTGTTGCTGCGGTTGTTGTTGTTGATGTTGTGGCTGCTGCTGTAGTTGATGTTGCTGTTGAAGTTGTGGTTGCTGTGTAACAGGCTGATGTTGTTGTTGAACAGGTTGAGGTTGAGGTTGTGGAATCGTTTGAGGGTGTTGTTGTTGTTGGTGAACAACAGCTGGAATAGGTTGTTGAGGTATGTGATTGACAAGCGAAGGTTGTGCCACGTATTGCTGTTGTTGGACGTGTTGTACAGTCGGATGAGTGATGGATTGTTGTTGCTGTGGCTGTTGTTGTTGTTGCTGCTGCAGCTGTTGTGGTTGTTGATGAGCCACAACCATTTGCGGTCCATTAGGGAGCATTGTTATTTGATTTGGCATACTCTGATGGAGTTGCATTTGATCTTGAATTTGTTGCTGAATGTGCATCTGATGTTGTTGAAGTTGTGCCGTTTGAAGAGTTTGTCCATGAACCATCTGCTGTTGTTGTTGGGGTTGCTGAGTTTGGACATAGTGTTGCTGATTGGGAATCATTTGTTGCTGTTGCTGTTGCTGTTGTGGTTGTTGTTGCTGCTGCTGCTGTTGGACAGGAGGATGTTGTTGGATGGGAAGAACTGCCTGCAGTTGTTGCTCTAGAGTGGGATACTGCTCTTGCATTACCATTTGCTGTTGTTGTTGTTGCTGTTGCTGAAGTTGTTGTTGTTGAAGCAGCTGTTGTTGCAGCAGTTGCTGCTGGATGATTTGTTGCTGTTGTTGGGTGATTTGATTGACGAACTGAACGTTGTTAGGATGTTGAACAGTAACTTGTTGATGCTGCATCTGATGAATCAGCACTTGCTGCTGATGCATTTGCTGCAGATATTGTTGCTGTTGTTGGGGATCAATAAATACTTGCTGTTGAGGGACTGTGGGTTGCTGCTGTTGGGCGGCTTGTACGACTATAGGCGCCGAAATTGTTTGGGACTGCTGAGGTATACTACTGGGAATTTGTTGTTGCATCTGCTGAGGCATTTGATTAAGGAACTGTTGCTGTTGCATCATCTGCTGTTGTTGTTGTTGCTGATGAGCTTGCTGGTTAATAAACTGACCTTGTTGCTGACTCTGGTAGTTCTGAATCATCTGTTCGTTGCCGACCGGAGCAGAAATTTGTTGTTGATAAATAATTTGTTGTGCTTGACTAGCCGGTAGTGAAGAAGGTTGATAAAACTGTTGCTGAGGCTGTTGACCCATTGGAACTCCATGCATGAGTTGCGGAACAGCCAATTCCATTGGTTGTCCTTCGCTTTCCAGTTGCATTTGCTGACTAGCATAAAGTTGCTGAGCCAGCATTGCCTGCTTCTGCAGAGCTTCTGTTTCTTTTTCCAATTGAATCTGCCGGGCACGTTCATCTTTTTCTTTCAAAAGCGTTTGGATCTGCACCTTCAAAATCTTGGCAACTGTTTTCGAATCATCTTCCATCAAAATTCCGCTCTTATGCATATCACTAGCAATTTCATCAGCATCGTCCATCTTCGTATCGAAATCAAACTGTATCGCTTCATTTTCCTTATGCTTATTAACACGTTTCTTCGGATCCAAAATACGTAGTCTAAACTCCATCTTAGTATTATCTGGATTTGAAATAAAGGTTTCCTTGGAAATTGGCTCCAACCGAACTCCAATATCCTCACAGAAAAATTCAAAGTTAAGCAAATCCTTACAAGTGGGCCGCTCTTCCTTTTTGTCATGGATGCAACGCTCGATAATTTCCCGAACTTCCGGATTTTCTACCTTTTCCAAACTAGCCGGTTTGATGCCTGAAGTTACCTTCTTGTAAATTTGAGCCGGCGTATTGCACTCATTGTACGGATACTCGCTGGTGGCCATCTCCAGCATGCACATTCCGAAAGCGTAAACATCAACAGCTTCGTCGTAGTGTTCCTCGTACATCTCAGGGGCCATGAACTCGGGCGTTCCGATTACCGATTTGGCAAAGCTACGGTTCTTCAAAGTAGCCAGCCCGAGATCTCCAATTTTTACGCTCCCCGTCGTCCCAGTTATAAATATGTTATCACATTTCAAATCACGATGAATTATCGGTGGCGTACGAGAGTGAAGAAAATGAAGCCCCTTCAAAATTTGCCGACACCACGATTTGAGTACTTTCGGGTTGATCTTCTTGAAACGGCGCAAGTATCTACAACGAAACAAACGTTAACAAATCAATCGGTACAGAGAAAACAATTCGACAAAACTTACGATTTCAGTGTGCCGGACAACATTAATTCCGTGACGAGTACTATATTTTTCTTCTTGTTGCCAGCCGTTGGTGGCGATTCCCAGTAGTTGTAAAAACGCACAATATTAGGATGTTGCAGCTTCTTCAACATCTCAGCTTCCTCCCGAAATCTAGCCCTCTCCACTCGATTGACCTTTTTATCCTGTGGCAAAAAATAAAATATTTTTATATCAAAGTTATATCCTGCAATGAAAGTTTCCTCTAAACTTACCAATAGCTCACACCACGCTACGGCTACCCCCGTTTGGGTGTCCAGCCCTCGGTAAACTGTCTTGAAAGACCCCCGGCCAACTTCTTTGTCGTACTTGAGAAACCGTCCGCAGGGTGAAATGCCGATCGCTTCGTCCTCGTCGTCATCCTTTTTCTGCTGTTTGCGTTGTTCCTCGAACTTTTCTGGATCGAAAATCGGCCCGTACTGGACCAACTTTTCCTCCGAGGGTTTAAACTGCAGGGCCAGGTTTTCGGCCTCCCGGCTCAGGATTTCGATGTTGTCATCGTAGTTGCGCGGATACTCCGTCTCAATCGTATCGTTGTCAATGTAGTTCTTCGAATACTGAACGGCCAGCGTGTTTTCGAGGCTCTTACGGATGAACCGAAGATTCGAACGGCCCAGGGATCCATCCGATTCGAACGAGTCCAGATGCCGACGGATGATTGCCATTGGCCCATCCGTGGTACTGGCTTCTGAAGCGGAGCTAAAAAGAAAGAAAAGGATGTTGGTAAGCTACGAGTTCATATCTAACCCTTCGTTTCATAAAGTAACAGATATGCAACAATTAATGTATGGAAAAAGTGAAAAAACGTATTTTATTTTAATTTTTTTTCTTGATGTACTCATCATTTCCAACTGTAAAAAATGATTTTTAAGGAAAAATAAAAAATCATGAAATGAAGGGCTAAGTAAAGTTACAAAACTAACTTTATCCGCCGTCTCTCGTTGACGACTATGGCTTCGTCCCGATGGTTCTCCTCCGGAAGCTCGTCATCCGCCGGCGGATGCGGCTGCTCGCCCTCTATACCGGAATCATTGGTGAGGGCCTTGGTTCGAGGTTTCGATTCCAGATCGGGCAGGTCCGTCGTCTTTTTTTCGGATGCTGCTTCCTTGCGATCGGGAGAATCCCCTTGTTCCGATTTCTTCTGTCCTGATTCCTCAGGATCATCTGGACTGGTGGCAGTGGGTGTGCTTTTATCGGGATCCCCATCCACTGCTGCCGACTGTTGATCGCCGCTGGACGCTTCGTTTGCTGCTCGTTCCTCCAGGAACCGTTGCTCGAAACATGGTCGATCGATGACTGGCTTCTTCCGCCCTGACGGTGTGCTGTCTCGCTGTTGAAGCTGCTGTTGGACTTTGGTAGGGGTTTTCTGATGCGATTGCCTTCTTTCATCCATCTTGTCATTGTTTTTGGAGCCCGTGGAAGGTTGCTGGGTTTGGTTGGCACTGCTGGCGACGGATTGTTGTTTCTTTTCGCCCGGTGACCCGCGATTATGACTGATTCCGGCCGCCGTTGTCGTCGTCGTCGTGGTGGAAGACGTTGCTGCGTTACTACTACTGTCAAAAACCCTCGAAATTATCCCACCCGTGTTGGCGGTTGAGCTGTTGGTCCCGTGCCCAGCCGATGACCTATTGTTGCCTATCCCGGTACCGGATTTCTCAACCCGGCTGTTCGGGTGGCGACTGTTGTTATTGTTGTTGTGATTGACGCCGGCGGTGTTGTTGCTGGTTCCGGGACTGTGGTGACCAGCGTTACTAGTTACTTGGCTACTATTGTTATTCAAACTATTCAAACTTGATGTCGAAGTCGACTGACTAGTTGTACGCAGTCTTCGCAAACGATTGTTGTTCTGGTTCTGGTTGTTGGTGTTAGATGAGTTTCGTGCGCTTGGTGAATCTTGACTATTTACAGAGGACGTTGCCTGGGCTGAATTGCTGCAAAAGGGATCAAAAGAAAGAAACATATTAGTTGAAAATTGATAGTTGACGGAATCGTTCTATTAAAAGTGTAACCACAGGTGTAACCTTAACTGAAAATTTTTTAACCAATAATAGTAAATGTGAATGTACAATAGATCATCTCATTGTTTTTTATCATACACCCACAGTTAGAGATCTATTCCAATTATGACAAGCTTTATGATCAATGGATGAGTACTGACAGCCTTATCGCATTGAATATGCCTTAAAGAGACCAAACAAAATATTTTTTGTGTCTTCTATCACAAGCCAAAGGAGGATGGAAACAAAAACCGGCCAAGCGTCAAGAAGACTTTGACACTCGTTCTCCAACTGGAACCAAACAGAACACATGGCAAAGTGGTTTATCTGGCAAAACTAGTTCAGAAAGTTGTTATAAGTTCGATATTGACTCTCTCCTTGACATTGTTCTCATTTTCTAGTTTTTGGGTTAAATCATCCAATAGGAACAAATTGAGAGTTTGGGAACCCTGGATCGAGAAGAACGCGTTTTTTAATCGAACTAATTTTAAGTTAAATTTTGTACGTTAAAACTGTATTTTTGTTAGTATCATTGGGTTGAAGTGAAGTGTGAAGTGTGGGTGCATCCGGATATAATGGAGTTTTAGTGTTTGGTTCAGCAGATTGCAGTAGGTAGCATGACGAAAAAATGTCACGATTGTGTGCAGCCACGGAGAATCGTTGGATCTACAGATTGAGGAACATACAGAGGACAGGTAGCAAAACCATACTCCAGGTGAGTGATTTTTAAATTTTGTCCTTATCAATATTAGGTAAATTGTAATGATTGTGAACAAAAATATCGACAGTTTATGACAGTTTTTGAATTGTAAATACGTTAATATGATGCGATTATTTGTCCAATATAATATTTAGTATCATGTCATGATCATATTGCTCTTGATGTTTCTGTTGATGTAATCTTACTCAATTTTAAACACAGAGTTGTTTGAAATGTTTGGAAAATAATACATAGATGAAGGTTTTTTTCTTTCTTGAAATATCTCCTCGCGTTGATTCAAGAAACATAATCGGATGATATTTTCCGAGATATATTCTTTTCCTTTTTATTCACGATTCGATTCAGTCTAGCCACAGTTTACTTGCTTAAAATCCTTAAATATCAAAGAAAGTGACTTAAATAATTAGATATCAGTATTCGGCCACTCGGTTAAAATCTTTATCAGGACACTGAATGGGATCATTTAACAATCAATATTAAAAAATTGAATATGAGTTTTTTTAGTACGTTGTAGTAACAGTAAAAATATTATACATTAGTTTGATAAACGCCGCAAAGTAGGCAAGATTTTTATTTTACATTAACTTTCGAATCTCCCTTTCGGGCGCTTAAAGCAATGAAAATATTTATTAGTCTCCTGAGATCTGGTTATCTATCATTATTTATATCAATATCGTTATATTGTTCAAATATAACCAGCTATGATTTTAATTGCAGCTCAAGGTTCTTTAGCTGAATAATGAGAAGTCATCATGAAAACTAATTATCTATTGGTCTTAGTTTAGCAATGTCAAACAAGTCTTGTGATTGCCAAATGGAGAAAAAATTAAAAATAGTTAAATAGATTTTCGTTTCAATTTTAAATGGAGCTTAAAAATTACCAACGAAAGTCAGTTTACTGCCTTGATTAAAGTAAAAAAAAAAGATCAATGCTTTAAGGAAAAAATGCTTTTTTTTAGAGATTTCATTTGGTTAAAATAAGGATAGTTTTCACTTCAATAACATAGCTCAGATTCTTTTTAATTAATTTAGAGCCTAGCAGTAGAAGAAAATTATAACATAAGATCACAACACAGTCAAAAGTGTCTCCATGATCATATCCTTTAACCCCTATTCCCAACAAAAATTGTTTTGCTAGGATGCAGAGGTGACCTCGGTCCTAAAGCATGATTTATTCTATCATCCTTTTCTCTCTTTTCAATTCTATCTATTGACTACTAGGACGTGGCCGGCGCCGTTATTGATGCTTAAAGAGAGAGCATCAATTTTGGGCATTGTGAATGTGCTGTCAGTCCCAGACACTATCATTTGACCCTTGATCAAAATTGGTGGCCTCGGTCAATCACGGAGTAGCAACCATTGGCGATGTGGAATTTGTTCTACTGAGCCACGCCTGCGATCATGGGATTCGAAATGTATTTGATTCAATATAATCGTACTACCAATAAACAGTTTTTATGAAGTATACTGAGGAAATTCAACGGAATTGTTCAATATCAATTTATTACTAAAAATATAATAAAGCATTTCGGGTTCAATGTTTAAAGGTGGATGTGAGTAGTCAATCAAGCTAAGCTAAGCTAAGCTAAATCATCCAATAGGAACAAATTGTCTTGTTTCGCCAGAATGTTTGGTAATAATGCATCATTTTGATCGAGAGCTCGTATCTTCGTACCAGTAGTCACAAAGGCAATCATGTCACCTTTGGAACAATGGACGTTTTATCTCATTTTTGGCAAAGAGTTAGCACGAATCGGCATTGAAATTTGGCAACCTCTTCTTTGGGTGTAGGGAACAAGCTGAAAATAGCTAAATTGAACATTCAAACTCAAGTTCAAACCAAAGATAGAGAAGCTTCGATTCAAAATTCTCTTGGCCGTTGTGTTGAAACGCAAGTGAAGCTGTAGCCCAACCCCGAGTCACACCCTGCGTACTGTCCGCAGTGAGACTGGTGGCCTATGCCGTACTTTCCAAGGTTTCCGAGCATCAAAAATAGTAAGACTCCGTTCGTGTCTGCGGTGATTTTTTAAATAGAAGGGGATCATCATCATCTGTCGAGAGGTGATCGTCAACACTAATAGAGGATTGATCCTGAACAAAAAATTTACGTTCGGATTCAAATCCACACCTGAAATCTTCCAGAGGATCATGGACAAC
Source organism: Uranotaenia lowii (assembly GCF_029784155.1). Taxonomy (NCBI): domain Eukaryota; kingdom Metazoa; phylum Arthropoda; class Insecta; order Diptera; family Culicidae; genus Uranotaenia; species Uranotaenia lowii. The sequence continues at coordinate 376,632,750 of NC_073692.1, read as the reverse complement.
ATAGTAGCCGGTATTAAAAAAGAGATACACTGTCTTAACCGATTTAGGCTTTACAGACATTTATGGACAACTTGAGATTAACATTTAACATCCAGTATCGAGATGAGAATCGAAACTACAGTGGATCTGCGATTACTGCGATTTTCGTCTAAAGGCAGTTGGTCTCTGGCTGTCAGAAAATATCGAAAGATCATCGAGTCATACAATTGTGTGGCCTGAATTAGTTCGATTAATCGAGTTTAATTTAGCGCCAAACGATTTAACGTTCTCGAGTATTTTTCCCTACATGGACTTTAAAGCCAAATTCTCTCATGCTGTCGAAAATATATTTATTTATTTAAGGATATATGGGCAGAGTCCGTCATCCGAACTACTTAAAAATTATCTTACAAAAGGTTGATTTCTTAAATAAAGCACACAGTGCTTCTTGATTGTCGGGATGCTTAAATTACGGTCTAATACACCATACCTAAGGGACCGGCGCCGATTGACCGACGCATAGGGCCGTTGTAAAAGACCTCCACTGTTGACCATTCGGAGCCAGCGTCTTCACTTGGTCCCAGTCAAAATTCTCGTCGACAGTTCGGATTTCGGCGGCTAGGCGCCACGAGTTTCTGGGTCTGCCTCTTCTCCGATGTCCTTCTGGATTTCATTCAAGCACCTCTCTGCAAATCTCGTTCTCATCTTTTCGCAGCATGTGCCCAATCCACCTCCACTTACGTTCCCGAATCTCGATGTCTAGCGCCCTTTGATGACACCGGCGATGTAGCGCCTCATTTCAGATCCAGGCCACCAAGCCCGGATGATGTTCCGTAGGCAGCGATTCACAAAAATTTGCAGTTTTCGCGTCGTCACAGCATATGTGCACCAAGTTTCGCACCCGTACAGCAATACGGATTTGACGCTTCAGTTAAAGATTCGAATTTTCGTTCGAAGAGATAACTGACGTGAGCACCAGATGTTTCGGAGACTCGCAAATGCAAATCGGGCTTTTCTGATCCGGGTTTCGATGTATTTCCTGGTACCACCATCAGGCGTTATCTGGCTACCAAGATACTGGAAGCACTCCCCTTTCTCAACTTGTTGCCCAGCTACCATGAAACTGGAGGGATTTCCTGTGTTGATCTCCATCGACTTGATCTTTCCGACATAGACTCTGAGACCTGCTGCCTTGGAGCTTTCGGTGAGGTCGTCAAGTTTGCTCTACATGTCTTGTTGTCTTTGGGCAAGCAAAACAATATCGTCAGCCAGGTCAAGGTCGTTCAGTTGCTCGATTGTTAGAAAATTCAAGGTTGCCGAGTTTCATAAATAGTAAGGCTTTCTCCGTTCGTGTCTGTGGTGATTTTTTTTAGAAGGGAATCATCATCATCTTACGAGAGATGATCGTCAACACGAATAGAGAATTGATTTTGAACAAAAAATTGCCGTTCGGAGTCAAATCTACCCCTGAAATGTTCCAGAGGATCATGGACAACATAGTAGCCGATATACTGTCTTAGCCGATTTAGGCTTTACTGTCTCACAACGCTAACCACTCGGCCATCGACGCGTAAAATAAATCCAGATGTCAATCTCTATCTGTGTCATCTGATAACTGTGAAAACTTCTCTCATCGGTAAACAAAGTTTCTGAGTCACATTATCAACAAGGATGCCCCTAACTCACTCACTCGAGAAAAAAAAACAATATTCGTATTCGCATTGGAGTGGCAACTTGTCGTGCCTCGAAATATAACCTGAAAAGGAATATTGATCGATTCCGACAAAACCTAGAGAGCGCATTCAGCTCGATTTCGTTATCCTGTTGATGGTTGCTAGTTTGCATCAGGTTATCGTCAAAGCTTTTTCAAATGATTCAAAGTTTCCCATAAATGCGAGGTGTGAAAATTCAGATATAATGGAATTGTGCAAAAGTTCAAAAGCTCAACTTTTCAACAGTTTTGTGGAAAGAACGGAATCTGCCTCCTAACCCGAGGTCAAAGGAACAGACTAAATGGTTTGTTGACTTGAAAGTCGAGATGCACGACAAAAGCTTGGCTACTTTTCTGCTGCTCCGGATCCTAATGTCCTTGCGGCGGAGGCTGCGGGGATAAGACGATACCTTCTTCGTAGTCAAACTCGTAGGGTAAAAGAGTATTCACGCCGCGGAATACTCTCGGGTAGAGTACCTTCACGTCACCGTCGAGTGAGCTATTCGAGCCGGGTAGGATGACATCATCGTCGGGGTTCTTCTGAGTCGTCAGCAGCATTGCCAGACCAACGAATTTCTCCGTACATCTACGGATTTTAAGCACTTCTACGGATCTACGGATCGATGCTCGAAATCTACGGATTTTCAGTAATTCTGTGAAAGTCCAGTACGTGTGCTGTGACAGGCGCGAGAGAGGGCCTCGAGCCAAAGCAAGCTGAGCTAAGACCTCAACTCGTTAGAGGAGGGGTCTCTGGTCTCTAATAGTGAACTCGAATAGAAGCGTTGTGATAACCCATGCGAGCCTCGAGTTACGTGTAAAATCCAGACCTCAAGTTGTCAGAGGTGAGGTCCGTAGTCTTGAATCGTAATAAGAGGCAGGATATATATGCTAGAGTTTGACTTGAAACCATGTAAGCCGATGAGCGCAGATGGGTATAGCCTTAGTTGCAGGTCCGTATGGAGATAATGATCAGAGGCCTCAGGTGAACTTCATGGCGTAGGGGTACATAGTATCTAGAGTCGACAAAATGCGGCTAGGAACCAGAGTAGCATACTGGGCGTTGGGGCATTGACTCGCCGTGTCTTGGAATGCAATCCGTAAAAAGGATTCATCACATGGGTGATCAGCTAATAAAAAAAGATACTAATGAGAAGAAACCGGCTGACTTTTTTGGAAAGACCGACCGGAATTTATCTTCCAGTTTCCAAACTCAACATGGTGGGCACGAGCCTAAACAATCAATTCGACAGATGATCTTCGCAGATAATCTGGTCTATACTTCAAGGCAAAGGTTCACCAACGCAACACAACTGCGATTGAGTTCCTGGACGATCGTGGACCGCGAAGGCAAAGTTAACTTCAACGTATTGGTTGATACCGGAGGTCTCATTTGGTCGCACATTTACTGAAGCAACGCTATGATGATTGTAGTGTAAACTCTTCAGTTTCAACCATTAATACGAGAGTTTCTGTAATCTATGAGAACCTTCCAAAATGTATAATTAGTCAGTAACCGTTTCCAGTGTCCAGTCTAGTGTGTTTCCCTGATCTTATAATTTTGGAGTCGTTGATGCACTACTATCTTTCTTGCACGAGACGATAGTACGGAATAGTAAAAATTTCAGGACTTGCTCTCATGGCTATTATAATGGATTAAATTTTTGTCAATTGTATTTTGAGTACTAAAACAACTACAACTAATAAATAGCTCTTAACACTTCAGTAAAATTAGTTTCATTCCTTTGAAATAATACAACAATCAAGCCCTTTTCGGGCGTTAGAGAGATGAAATTTAATGATCTATCCTCAATTAAAATGCAGATGAAAATCACACATAAACAATATTTAGCACTTCATCCTCAATTGACAGGTTCAGTGCTACCAGTTAACAATTTTCTTTCCGCCTCCCTCGTCGCTCAGCTGTTCATTACTCTTCGAGAAGAAAAACAAAATAACCAACTTAATTGGACACCATAAATCAAAAGACAGTCTCGTGCCAAGCAGAACAATCAACCGGGCAAAGAAGTCTGTACTTAGAGATGGTAGCACTAAGCTTAGTTCATCGTGCCGGCATTAGTGAAAAAAGATCGAGTGACAGCAGCTTGCGGACAGATTGCACATCTGGCCAACTAGTAATATGCAGATTATTGGATGTGAAATAAATTGCATCATCTCTAGGCGTTATTTGTTATTTTGAAAGGTCAATCACACGGAAACCAATAGCATTAGAAATTACAAAAATAATTGGAAAATTAGTAAGTATTAAAAAATATGTGACAATATTTTTGGCAAATAGTAAAAAAACTTTGAATCCATGCCTAACCGTTAAAGTTATCAATCAATCAAAACCACTTTGCTGTACACATATTTACTAACGAAAAGTAGTAGGAAAATATTCAAATACACCTCGCTCTTACAAATATGTACACGATCATTTCGGACAAAACGTAAACAAACCGCAGATTGTTGTCCTTGCAGCACTGCTGCAAAGCTTTGCAATTGCGTTTCTTTTTTCCGGGCCGAAGCCAGGATTGTTTTTGTTGTTGTTTAAACCTGCACCAAGAAGAGTGACGCCACGCCATTAAGGAAGTTTCTTGGAAACGCAAAAAAAAAACAAACGTGGTTGGTGGGAATCGGAAGCCTACAAAATGCAGCATTAAGCTTCCCGATTCGGACCACCAGCTAGCCAACCTATAACCTATAAGATGGGATGCATTCTGCGGCCAGCGTCCTCCTCTGGAGGAAATAATCTACCGGCACGTGCATTCCGTTCCGGTAAAGTTTCTCATCCCCAAGCACTCTGTCAGCTGTCCGATCACAACAAATAGACGCACGTCTCGTTGCGGTTCAGACTTTGAAGCAATCGGGTGCGATTGGGGGGGTACATTACTCGAGAGTTCGTTGTTTGCTGTCATAGTTCCGTTGATATCGAGATCGTTTATTTATCTTTGTACCCGCGCGCGCTTTCGTCCTTGGAGGTTGGAGACTAGGTACGTGTTTCTAATCCACTTCCATTCATCCGTCATCCGACGACTTCCAAAAGCGATGATGAATGCTGTTTAGCTCACTTCTGTTTGTTGCTGTCAATTAACCGTTGTACAAACAACGAAAAGTGAGTTTTTACGATGGACGTGACTAACAATCAAGAGGTTTAAAAAGTAAGCTAGCAAGAAGTTCTAAGAAATTTGATGCAATCGCCACTTTCGTCAGAATTCTTTGCAAAATTCAAAAGTTTATTATTTTTTGTTGCGACGGCTTTCTGGAACTAAAACCAGATTTTCGTAGCACATCTGAAGTAAAAATTTGAAGTGCGAAACATGGGTAAACATAAAAGGCTCTTAAGTTGATCTATTCGATTGTAGATTATGTTGAATGATTTTAAACCAATAAATGAAACTCATGATATGCTGCATGGCCGTAGGAACGGGGGGGGTTTTGGGGGTTAAACCCCCCCCATGAGGATCCAAAACAGCAACCGAGATATTCTACTCTACACTCAAAATTTTGAATTCAGAACCAAATTATGATAATGGAGTAATTTTAATCAATCCAGACAAAAAACAAAATTTCAAAAAACCATCTCAAGTCCGAAATTCTGCTACACTTTTTCAAAATTTTCTCACTTGGTCATCGAAATTCTGGGCTGAATTTAAAATTTTGAATTAAATTAAACCCATTTCGGAGGTTCTGGTTCCATAATTCCCATAACCCAAATTTTATTCCTATTTTTGTATTTCGGATTCTGTACCCTGTTCAGGATTATTTTCAGTACAAATAATCTTAAGAAATTAGAAATGAAAAGCTGCTTTTAAATCATGGTTCAAACTTGGTTATGCAATTCATATTAAATTTGAATAATGTTTTTCGAGATCACATGTATTTTCAATATTTTGATTAGGGTTATATGAATATAAAAAAAAAGAAAAAATTTGAAAAGATTCAGATCTTTGTAAATTTATATTTTAATCTTATTCACAATACAGATAAAAAAAAGTAATTTAAATAATGAATTTAAATTAAACCTGAAATGCAGAATTAAGTTAATAGATTCATGAATGAGGGCTCTATAACTCTGCTCTGAAAATTCTGATCTGGAATAGAATTTGAAAATCGTATTTTTTTAACACTTGAGAAATCGTATGGAAATTAGGATACAAATTCAAAGAACAATTTTTTATTTTGCTACACTTCGAAATATAACTCGAATGGACTAAATTTAAGTGTTAAACTTGATTCGACAAAATTGAACACAATATATTCTGTTACATAAAAAAAATTCCAGGGGTTTCTGAGATATTGAATGCCAAATTTCGGTGTTTCACGTCGTAGATTTCTTGGCGCTGCTTAATGTGTTAAAATTGCTTGTCAATTCAATTTCCAGATTGCAATTTTATCAACCAAATTAGTTTGGAAACACAATTTAGCTGAAAACCACAAATAAAAGTTAGAATTTCAGTTTTTTTTATGTTATCCGCAAAAAAAAATTATTAAAAAAAATATCCATAGGCCTTTCATTATGGAGTTGATTCTTTATAAGACATATTTACAGGTAAAGAAAAATTTTCAGCTAAAAATCCTTCACAAATTTCTTTATTTTTCCAGTGCATTGTTTGACATTTTCCACACATTAAGAGCACCAAAATTTGGCATTTTATGTTCCAGAACCCAATAGACAAAATTCTGCTAATTTAATATAGATATATGAGTGGAAGTGTCGTATTTCATTTTGTAGAATGAGGTTTCATTATTAGATTTATTTCATTTTAATTATGCTTTTTAATGGAGCATACAAGCGGCTAGCGAAAACACGAAATGTCTCGTATTTGGTCCGCAATGTAATATCATTGCTGTTTTTTTAAGCCAATTTTTAAACTTAAATCATTAATTTGGTTCAAGTTTGAATCATTAAAATTTGATGAGAAAATCTTATGATTTTTATCTTTTACTTTTTTTTAAATTGATTTATTTTCATCAAAGGCTAAATTTTAAATCAAATTCAAAGATTTTTAACTCCTTAACTCTTAATTTTAGAACCAATTTTCTAAATTTACGATTTAATACGAAAACTTTAAATGTCAAAGTAGTTAAAAATGACTAATCATATTGTAACAATCATAATGTGTTTTAATATTTTTTTGTATTCGTGCATTTTTGGACAAAAAATCATAGCTAAAAATCAGTCATCAAAAGCCCCCCCCATGAGTCGGTTCTTCCTACGGCCCTGATATGCTGTATCTGTAACCAGCCAGAAGCCATTTATATTCAGTTCATACACTGCAAATTTTTGCCTCGATTTCCAGCAAAAAAAAATTGCTGGAAACGTTCAGCAATCCAAATTTTTGCTGGAAACCAGCAATCGGTTTTCTAATTGCTGGATTTTTCAGCAATCGGTTGTGTTCTTGTCATTTTTGCTGAAAAATCAGTAATCGGACTTTCCAGCAATTGATCTAGTTTGCTGGAAAATCAGCAATCGAGTTGTCACATTATGGAGTCTGTTTGTTTTCGTACGCTGAAGCAAGGTGAGACTTTATTTTACGAATTTTGGTTGGATTAATATAATTACTTTTATTTTCCTCTATATTCTAGCCACCAGACACAAGTCAAGGGTGAGTTTTTATTGGAAAGATTTCATAAAAGATACTAATCAGAACTCTTTTCTCAGGTAGCGAATGATCAACACTCTGGCACAAAGCTGCCACCCCAGAGCCGGTGTTGGAAAATTTAAAAAAAAAAGTTCTTGAAAATAAACAAAACATAATTTAAAAATAGAATAAACTAATTCTTTTTCATTGCTCTTATATGCACAGCCAGTATTTAATATTTAATTTAGAATTGAAATATAAATTTGGTACTAAATACAGCCGGTTGTTTTGAAAGAAATAGCTGGTTTCCAGCAATCTGGATTGCTGATTTTCCAGCAATTTGAATTGCTGGAAACCAGCATTAACGTTTGCTGTTTTTTTTCCAGCAATTTAAATTGCTGGAAATTTTGCTTGAAAGTTAGCGGGACAAAAACCAGCAAAATTTTGCTGGTTTCCAGCAAAAAAAAAAAATTTGCTGTGTACTGTTTGAGTTCCTAGTTTATTCTAGTTTAGTATTCACGTCTTTAACTTGTGATATAAACATATAGCTTGTCCGATAAGGAGGTTCAGCTCGGTTGTTTAAGTGTCGATGAGTCAATCAACTCAACAAAAGTTCGATAAAAGAAAACTAAATCACTACCTTTGCGCTTGGTAACAGGACAAATCAAAGTGATATGAATCATTGGGGCTCTGAGTTTGGTTGAGAAATACTTTGATCAATTCGAATTTTCGAACAAAACTATGAAGCTTTATGTTGCCTATAAATACCTACATTTTGTAAATTTCATATGTTGATAGAAATTATCAATTTCAATATATGTTTTGAATTTCATTTCAATATGTATATTCTTAGGATGATCTTCAGCTGTACGGAGGTTTTCCAAGGAAAAAAAACATGAACAAAGTTCAAGGAAGGCGGATAGTGGAAGGCCACGGTCTTCAAGCACTTTTTTTTTAATAATCTCTTTAATTTGGAACGGCTCGGATATCCAAACACTTTGAAAGTCGTAAATTTGGTCTAGACGTAACCAGAACAATCAATCTACACACAAAACTTTCGGGGCTCCACTTAGCAAAATTTCGCTGTTACTTTCCGTTAGCAAAAATATTTTTTTACTGTTGAGTTAGAAAAAAAGCTAAATTTACTTGATTTTAGCAAAAAGAAAGTTCATTTTGCTTGATTTTAGTAAAACGAAGGTTTTCTAGCCGCTTTGTGTACAGACAGCAGCCGCCGCGGATTGGAAGAAAAATAGCGCGCGTTGCCGAAAGTTCGATGTTGGTGGTTCTAGAGGTGGCTAAGTCAACAACTAAATACTAACCAAATCGACACCGGATGCGTACAGGTAGGGGCCGATTATGAATTGTACAGATTTTCCGATTTTTAATTCAAAATTGTTTGTTTGTTTTTCTTCCGACCAGGTCACAACTGCAACAAGAAACTCGCAACAGACAGAAAATGAAGGGGGACCACAACTGGAAAATCAACGAACTGCATCCGGCACACACTCCGGTGCATTCGTTGAAGTAAATGGCTCGGCAGTTGGCTCGCCGGAATCGGAACTTCCGTTGTACGAAAAGTGTGAGAGAAAATAGCAAAAAATGTGATAAATAAAATGAAAGTGAAGGAAATTTGTGTATTCTATTTCACAATCAAACATTCTCCCTGATTCTCCAGAAGAAAAAAACAATAAATTTTGAAATTTCAGAACCAGCGAACTTTCCTCCGGTTTTTGCTAAAAATTTGAGTAAAAATTGCGGCGGCTAACTTTTCGCTCGTTTGCTAAAATAATAGTTTAAAAATATTGCTAAATTGATTGCTAAGTTTCTAGCTGGTCAAATTTGAGCAAATTTTTGCTAAATTTCGGCCTTGAAAATTTTGTGTGTAGAGTCTGGCAAAGGAAGCGAATATCTCGAATTCTTTTATGATACCATTGGTCAAAGATTGCTTTAATGCATCATCAAAGGCAAGAGTAAAGTGGCATTTGATAACAGAAATAATTGAAGCACTGCGACTGGTTTCATAAAAGCTGGAGTAAAAGTTAATACTGAAGTTCACATGGACATTTTGAAGAATCAGGCGCTTCCGTGGTTCTCCAACAAGATGGAGCCCATACCATACCTCGAAACGGATTCAGTCATGGCTGGAAGAGAATATGAAGTTTTAACCGAAGGTCTTTGGCCCCCGAGCTGTCCGGATTTCAACCCTTCACCCTCGACTATATGATATGGGTGTAGGTTCAAGCAAAGGCCTGTGGATCCTTTCACCAAAGTCTCAATTCTCTGTAGGCTTCCATCACTGAGGTGTAGGCTTATATTGCAAAACTATACTTCTGATTCAGATCTCGCCTGGAGAGAGTAGTTAGGAACGAGAGTTGACGCGGTTGATTGTTTCTTAGTTAATATGTTTATCTACATGCCTGAATGAATAAAAAAAATTTAAATCATTCTAATATAAAAAAAGTGTCTTGAACCTTGATGGCAGATTTTCGCATTTTTTATCAGTAAGGCATCCCTTAAACACCTTGAAATTAAGAAATTTGGGAAAAAATTGAAAACAACTTCCAATGAAAAATCAAAATTGTTTCAGGAATCCCTGTATTTTTTTTAACAATTCTAAATAAAGTATTTTGTATGAAAAATGAAAAATTCAAAACCTGGAATAACCTGTAAGGCTGAAAAATATTTCAAGTCCTTTTATTTTCGCTCGGAGTTTAAACATGAGGAAAATAATAATTAATTTCTCCTTTCGGTTTTTTTTTCGGAAAAAAATCGAAGGTGGTGGGAAGGTTTGACAAAAGAAGAATTTCAAGCTTTTTCCGGGATAAGTTAAATTCAAGTAATTTTGGAAAGAATTTTACCTTATTTTCTGTTAATTCCCAACGTTTCCACAGTTAATTCTTTGGCTAAGGCCCGGCTTCAAATAGCTTCATTGTGGCACACATTTTTTTCTGATACAGGTGGGAAAAGACCCTCTTCTTTTTAATTCCTTACTTTACACATCCCTAACAAGGATCACCTGAACCCTTGTCAGGGTAACTAGTTATTTGACAAGCGACTTGGCATTAAAAATTGTTAGAAATGTTATGCTTTATACAAAACTCATTAAATTTTATTTTGAGAGAGTGTACTAGCGTTAAATTGATTTTAAATTAAAGTCTTTCGGCATATCGGTGGTTTTACCGAAATGTTTTAATTCTCAATAAATTGAAAAAAACATTGTTCCATTATTAAAGTATAGAAAACTAGTACATTGTGCATAAGTTTTTTGGTTTTGCTTTTTTGGGTGTTTATTGTAGGTACATTTAGCAAGAATAGTATTGTGTTACTCATTTTAGTGGGTTGTGTCAACGTAAGAACTTTTAACTACACCAATAACGCACGATTTATACAGGACACGACACTTAACGTGTTAGTGTTTTTCTTCTACGTAATCAGTCGAGGGCAACATCGAGCCCGAAACCGGTCGACAAAAAGGTAATTTTAGTTCCTTTTTTCCGTTAGTAAGAACGTTAAGTCTCGTGTCCTGTAATACGTCGTGTGTTATTTGTGTAGTATTGTGTTCGTGAATTAGTTTTAAACCTGTTTCTTTTATGCCGTTCACACTTAGAATTATCCGAACAAGCTAGAATTTCGTCAGAAGCCTAATATTTTATCATTTATATTTTTTTTTTAATTTTATTTAACTTTTACTCGGTTTTCTTAATACGCACGGTTTGTGCACGATTTTCGCAATTAACATGGTATTTGAGAGGTAATATTCGAAGTCCTTTTCAATGTAAAATGTAGATTTTTAAGTTGGGAACAGTTCAGCTCCGAGGGATGAAAGGTGAGACATGGGACCTGAAACCTGAGATGTTAGAAGTGAGAAGTGGAACGTGATTTTAAACTTTTCTCGTCTCACTTTTTATTTCTCACATCTCACTACTCGTATCTCACTTCAAATTTCTCACGTCTCACTTCTAACTTCCCATTTTTTCACGTATCCCTTTATACGTTTCACTTTTCACGTCTCATAAGCTATAAGTGGAAATTTTGGTATTAAATTTTTCACACGAATATAAAAACTTGCAGTTTCGAAGAATCAGTGATCCACGTTCCAGCTAAATGTTTAGAAATTCCAATTCGAAAGGTGATTCGAAATGACAGACCTGAAAACCGAAAGACATTTCTAGAGTTTGTTTTGATTGGGTCGTATGAACTATTATTACAAACAAAATTTAGGTATTGTCTGGAAACCATGGATAAATATGTATTATATGTTAGATACAAAAATTTGGTTTTATTCAGTCAATAAATAACTTTAACATTAAGATTTGAATTTAAGACGTATGATGACTCTCTCATTTTGGAGTGCGATTCGATTTTAACGTCCTGCATTGCCGTGCATGCAAAAGGTCCCAAAATAACATTTCGGTGAGTTGGGATATCGAATTTAAAATCATCGGAAATCATTCGTAAGAGTTGTTCTTAGCTATATCAATGCAAACAATGTTTCAAATTTATTGCTGGTAAGTTCAATAAACCTTACTTCTAGTTTGAGCAAATGTTTACCTTATATTTATTCACTCCAGAGGCAGCCAAAATAAGTTCGAGCTTTTGATGTTTTTCCGCACTCCCTGGATTTATCGGAGGCACCAGAAAGTAACCAGCAATCTACAATCATCGTTTAAGAATGCCTTTTTAAGGACAGTCTCTTGTAGCCTGATTCCGCAGGACTCTAAGCAGGCACTCCCACTGCTGCTTCCTGCTACCGCTAGTATTAAATTGAGTATCTGAACAGGAAATTGCGAGGAAGGTAAAAATAGAATGAAGTTTTAGGATACAATTTAACAAATCGCAAAATGACGTTTGCGCCAAATGTGTAATGCAAAAGGTCGCATGTGCATGTATGCTCAAACAATAAAGCTGAAGCTTTTAAGGAATGCAGTAGTATATTTCCCATTTGTTTTTGTATCGCATACTTAATTTGCAGATCATTCTGAGCCATACTTTAAATACTAGAATAAAACATGTGTTACTAAACTTAAACACCGATTTTCTCGAAATGCGCAATGTAGCTCATACGACTTAATCAAAACAAACTCTAGATTTCATGCATTCGCATTCGCATGAACAGTCTCCAGTCGCCTAATACTTGACGCTACTTAGCAACTCTCCTTTTTATGAAATTAAAGTTTTCTGGAATTGCACCATCTTCATCAAAGACATCTCATAATTGCACATTAGTAACACTAATCTCTTCAATGGCATGAACAGTGCTTAAACCTATAGTTACCGGAAGAAAAAAATCCACTCTTTGTTAAATTTTTCAATGCTGATATTTTCAGTTTATCTAAATCTTTCCTAATTTCAATCAGTTCATCGGAAAGCTGAGAATTTCGAAATCGTTTTACCATTAATCCTTTTTTTTCTTAACTTATTAGCAATCATTTTATTGAATTGCCTAATTGTAGCGTATGACATAAAAAATTCTTCATGGTTTATTTGATAAAAATTATTTAAGAAAATCGAATTCAAAACTATCATACTAAATGATCTGTATTGACCTTGATGATTCACTGACCACGCTTTTCATTCTTTTTTGTGAAGTTTCATAGATATTTATTTAGGGATAGGTGGATCCAACCACACCTAAAACAGTAATACAACTCTATTTTTAAATGTAAACATTAGTTTGTTCACCTTGTAGCTCAAAAACGTCATAAAATACTTAAAAAGATTCATTTTGGGGCTAGAGATGTACACACGATTGTTTTAGACTAAAGCTTGCTTCATTTATAATTGGAACAAACTGTTGTTCATATTGTGGCGCTCTTGGTGGATGAATTTGCAAGTTCTTGGCGCCCACATGTCGGAAATTTTGTCAGCTTCACGTATGTATTTTTGACATTCCGCAAATCGACTGTAGTTTGTAAACAATCAACATGGAAGCCGAAAGAAGGGAAAACAAGCACAGTTATTTGGAAAATCAATTGTGGTCTGCATCTTAGCCTAGATGCTAAAGAGCTGAAATTGCTCAGAAGCACCGTATGGCGCGTTTTCAAACTGTATAAGGAAACATTGACGACTATTCGGAAACCTCAAGCCAATCGTCGGAGTGAAACCAGAATTGGCCAGAAATTTTGGTACTGCCCATAGTATCGTGAAGAGAATTCGACTCCGGGAAGAAATCAAATCGTATCGAGACTGATTAAGTTCGACGGGTATCTTCTGATGGACGATAAACCTATGTCAAGGCTGACTTCGGGCAAATATCAGGTCAAAAATTTTACTTGGAAACAGCTCGGGGGGATGTTTTCGCCAAGTTTAAATTTATTTTGCCGACCAGTTTGTACGAAAATTTATGATTTGGCAGGGTATTTACAGCTGTGGCAAAAAACGAAAGTTTTCGATACAAATAATACAATGACGTCGGAACTATCCAAAAAAAGTGTCTCCAAAAACGAATTTTGCCGTTCATTCGATCCCACGACCATCCCGTAAGGTTTTGGCCAGATTTGGCAAGCTGTCATTACAGCAAAGTCGTTCAAGAATGGTATGCAGAGAAAGGGGTCCAATTTGTTCCGAAAAACCTTTACCCACCCAACTGCCCCCATTTTCACACTGGTGGAATAAGGTAGCTGAAACGATGGACGAAGCCGGTGTACGCCGCCTAATGAGCCGTGTTACAGGGAAACTTCGAAAATTCCTTCGAAACCGTGACGAATAATTTTATCCGTATTTTTTTTTCAAAGCATGAAGAAAACGCTACATTTGTATCGAAAAAAAAAATTGAATTCCATAATAAATAACTGAAATACAGGAAATTGCTTTTGTTCCAATTCTATCTGAAGCAAGCTTTAAGCTTGCCAGATTGCCTATTTTTTCCGGGTTTCCCCGAATATTTAACAACGAATTTGGGAAAGGTCCGGTCCGGGCCGGTTGCCCAACTTTCATCGAAAAAAGCCTCGATATTCCCGGATTTATTCCCTTTATTTGCCAAATCAAACAAAAAAAAAACATTGTGTTGTAAAAAATGTTTCATTTATGCTTCAAAAATGATATTTTTTGAGCAAGTTAAAAAAAAAAAAATCATGGAAGGTTTCTTGGAAGCCTAGAAGATTTAAAATCTGTTGACAAGTTTTGAGAATTTTTTTTCAAGTATTTTTTCTTGATTTTTGATGAGTAAATCCTGAGATTTGACCAAATTTGCCCGGATTTTTGGTCGACAATTTTGAAATCAAAGGCCCTGATTTTGCCGGGTTTTCAGATAAAATAGACCGGATTTGACCGATTAGTGCTGAACAATTTTGGCAACCTTCGTTTAGACCATGTTAATCAGAAGAATGTTGCTTTTTTTTCGATTTTTGGTTAAGATCATTATTTTGCTAAAGGATGTATTTGTTCTTCTATTGTAGTTTGAGCATGGACCGTTGATCCGCTTTAAATTTTTTTACCCTGCCCTCGTGAGACACCTAATCACCATATACACCACACTACTTCCAATACAGTGCGTTATATTCAGTTTAATATGGACTGGACTGAGTCGATTTGGGGTCATTTTTGAATTTATTAAACCCTGGGGTCTTAAAACCATCGTTTTGGTCCAAAACTCATCCATGATTTTTTGTAGAATTACAAAGGAACGTTTACATGAGTAAATTTGAACTTTTAGATTTGTATGAGAAAATTGAATATTTTGTACTGAAAAAAAAAACATCATTTTTGTTTCTTCTGTGGAACTGAGTCAACTGATAGTTTTTGTACCAATTTACAAAATTCCTTAAGGAAATTTTCCGCTGAACAACTTTGTCGAAGACCGTAACTTCGAATTTTATTAGACAAAAAAGTTATGCGGTGTTGCATTCAACACCATCCCCATTGGGATATATCTTTTGGCATCGGCCTAATAAGATACGAAGTTACGGTCTTCGAAAAAGTTGTTCAGCGGAAAATTTCCTTAAGGAATTTTATAAATTGGTACAAAAACCATCAGTTGGCTCAGTTCCACAGAAGAATCATAAACGATGTTGATTTTTCAGTACAAAATATTCAATTTTCCCATACAAACCTTAAAGTTCAAATTTACTCATGTAAACGTTACTTAAAAATTATACAAAAAAACATGGATGAGTTTTGGACCACGACGAAGCTTTCGAGACCCCAGGGTTTGAGAAATTTAAAAATGACCCCAAATCGACTCAGTCTACTGGACACGCTCTCCCGCCTCGCTAAAATAGACTTTTTCTTGCGAAACAGCTCGATACTGTGTTTTGGTTCCAATTGTGATTATTGTGTCCCACACAATTTTTCAAAACTATCCAGTCATATTATTAAATGATTGTGCAAAACGCGACATCCCACCAAAAAAACAATCCATTAAACGTCATCGTTTCACATCGTTAACTTCTGGTCTGAGGGTTAAACGCCATCAGAAAAAAAATTCTGGAGCTGTAATACCTTGTGGAAGACGAGCACTGACAGCAGCTCAGGATCGCATGTAATTTCGGCAGCAGCTCCATCAGCAGATGAAAACAACAGCACAACACTTCTCCCATGATGTTCATTTTATTTTCTTACATCACATTGACACTAAGCAAGATTTCGCGCAGGAATCTCCGGATGCGTTTCTGCATCTTCTAATACTGATATGTTGATCCACACTACTTCCACTACTGGCGAAATAACAACTCTCGTTCGACCTCGTCCGGGGCCTTGAATTGGCGAGGTTTTTCGAATCTTCATATCGTAGTCGGTGTCGATTCTGATCATTGCACTAAAACAGCTGTATATGGACTTTAAATTCGTACTCACACAACACATTCACTTGTTTGCTTTTTCAAACAGAAGATTAATATGTAACCCCAAACAGAAGAATTCAATCAAACCTCTCTAATCAAAAAATTTTTTGGTTGGAACGGTTCTGGACAAGTGAATTTTATTTTGGATCCAATCGATCCTATAACCGGCTGACTTGCGAGGGAGTCACACATCACAGCTCTTCTACCTTCTTGTTGTGAAGGTTTGGATTCTCCAAACGTTCGAATAGTTGGAATTCTTGGTGACGGTTCATGCTCTCTGGGTCAATCCGAGATAGGTTTAGGTACTCGATTAGTGAGTGTGACAGTTAGTTTCCAAACACGTGGGATGTTCGAGAACTAATTTGCATTTTATCTCAGATGTACCGGTCGATTTTCTGCTTGTTTGTTTTGCACGTCCAGATGTTGCTACGTACGGATGATTCATTCCTGGGCACTAAAGTGCAATCGAAGGCGACAAAACTTGTAATCACTTTTGCTTTCCTTCGTCGAAGGTTCTCTTGTGCTGGGAATTTTTGCCAATAAGCTGCCGCAAACTTTCCTACGTTCTGGATTCGTTCGAAGGTGTTGTTTACCTGTTTTCGATTTTTCGTTATTTTCGCCGCACAAACGATCCGACCACTCGAGTCGAGATAAAATTTGCAACTCGCCAAGCTCTGCCCAACTTGTGGTCAATCAAAACAACTCTTCTCAATCAGCAACGACGACGACGACGGAGGGTTGATTCGAGGCGCTGTGGATGGTGCGGGGGCGTCGAATTGTGACTGGTGGACGTTGCCGGGCTGTCGTGTGTAGTACGCTAATAACGACACAAAGATCGTGCTTTTTTGTCCTAACAGGAATCGAACCGTGACGACGCGCCATCACCATCAGCCAGATTTATTGCCGGGGATGGAAGTTTTACTGGTTACAAGGTACAGTTCGTTGTACATTTAGAACCATAGTTAGCCACTATTCGCACACGTGAACTTGAGCTGATCCAACAAGGTGGATGTTAACTATTCGAAATCCACACGAACGATTACCACTGACAGTTTCCCCAACTGACTACTGCTGATTTTGGGGTATTTGCGAATTCGTTGCTTTCCTTTCCTTCCCGTCATGTCGTGAGATGTTCGAGTGGCTCCTCTCGAGTAGTGGTGGAAGGACTGAGACTAAGTTGTTGTATCTCAATCAAGGTGACCCCGACCAAACGTTCCCCATGGCAGCCTCAGTTAAACGACGCGATCAAGATACGCGACGCCAACAGCGACGATAGTGGAGGCTCGTCCGTCGCGTCTGTCATTTGTGTATACGTTTGTTTGTTGTTGTATTGCCTATATCGTAATTCGTTAGGCACTGCTTTTTGATGATCGTTGATTAGATTACAGAAGCAAACAGCAACTGAAATCAATTTTATAGTTTAAATAGGTAGGGATGTTGAGAAGCTAACTGCGCGTCTCGAATAACGAGTCGGATTCTATAATTCCTATTTCGGATAAGATGAACACATCGGTTAGCACTAAGGCACCTGTGTTTTAAACAAGCTCCATTTAGCTGTTTACAACGTTCCTGTTTTTTTCCTTGAGTCTACAATGATTGTGCAAATCACTTTGAAGTAGATTTTCCGGAATTGAAATTTGGGAGAATATATGTTTGATTAATATTGACGTAGGTCAGAATAGATTTGTTTGGACGATTTGAATTCAACACATGGAAGTTTTTTCCTCGACGACGATAACTTTATTTTGTTTTGATTTCATTAATGCGGAATTTGGAACATACAAACATACCAACATAAAACATTTCTTCTAAGGAGACAACTCATAACTTAACAAAAAACCAGAACGTGCAAAGACTGGAAACACTCAGCAAATTTGAAAAATTAGGTTATCAACATTTTTGTCAAAGATACACGAATAAGATACAAGAACAAAAATCACTGGTGATAGATGAAACTTTATTGAGCGCAAACCATGATGTGAACTTCTTAACGTACAATAAGAGCAGTTTTTTTTTTTTGTAAAATTTGACAGATTTGTGAACTTCAATCTAAATTTATCAGTTTTATTGAGATGATTTTTTTTGTAAATTAGTGATCGACGACAAAATTCACCGGTTTGGCCCTGTTTGATGTACGGTGCCCGGTGCGCTCCGTAATCTTAGTGTTAAGAAACCTGCTGATTCTGAATCCGTATTTAATATTTACTTGTTATGTAAAAATTCTGTAGAATCGTTCGAACATGGTTTGCAAGCAACACTGAAAGGCTTTATTAACAGGGATTACATATTCTACACAAAAAATAACAATAATCGGACATACACGAGATGAAAAAAATATGGCATTTAATTGGAGCCATCGCATTGCTAAGAAAAAATTAAAAAAAAACTATTTTTGCCTTGTTTTTTCCTCAATAACTCACAAATACACATTTTCAAAGACGTGCCAAATGGTTCCAAACTCGTGGGGACAAAACAACCGAATCTTCTCCATTCGATCTCTCAGAAAAATCACATAAGAAACACTTTTCCGGACTTTTCTGAACTGTTATCACTCTAAAAGTCAATTAATGTAATGTACTGTAGAATGAAAAAAAAAAAAAAAACAGTAGCAGAGGGTCGAAGTTTTAATTTCCTGTAAAATGAGTATGATTTGGTCACTAAATAAATTAATATGTTTGGGTTATAGTCGATTACTTTTGTGACGCGAATCCATGCAA
Source organism: Uranotaenia lowii (assembly GCF_029784155.1). Taxonomy (NCBI): domain Eukaryota; kingdom Metazoa; phylum Arthropoda; class Insecta; order Diptera; family Culicidae; genus Uranotaenia; species Uranotaenia lowii. The sequence continues at coordinate 376,613,981 of NC_073692.1, read as the reverse complement.
GAATTGACTATTTTTGACTTCAGTACGTATCACCTCAATTTCCTGTTTTCCCTAAGGAAACAGAATATCATGGTCAATGGAATATAAAAAGGTGTAAACGAATTAATTACCCACGATTTGATATACAGTACCGTTCATAATTGTATAGAAATTGGAGGCAAGCGCACTGTCACTTCGACTTTGAACTTCCATAACTTTTTACTCTGATGATATTTTTAGATCAAATTTTTTGCGTTGGATAGATCAACTAACTTTTGATCTCATCGATAGAACTTTTCGAAAACTTCAGACATGCTAGTTTTATATTTCAACAATCACTGTGCAAAATTTCAATAAAAAATGTAGCGTAGTTTCAGAGATATTGCAGTTTGAATGAGAAAAGTCCAAAAAGTCCGATTTTCGTAGAATGACGGTTTCTCAGACCACACAAACTCCAGAAAGCTCAAATTTTGTGTTATAACAGTGTGATAGTTGATCTATCGAACGCAAAAAATTTGATCAAAAAATATCATCAGAGTAAAAAGTTATGGAAGTTCAAAGTCGAAGTGACAGTGCGCTTGCTTCCAATTTCTATACAATTATGAACGGTACTGTACATACGTAGCTTTCTGATTGAACAATTACGAACAAAGTTATGCCTCTTCAAAGTTGTGACGTGAATTCACTCATTTTCAACACAACAGGGTTGTGAACTGATTTCAAGCCACGAAATTTCAAGCTATTTTGAACCATTTTTACAGACTTCAAATTTCGTGTACACTTTTAAAATATTATGTTATTCCGACTTGTTTATTATTAAATTTTGAGTATCTTTTTCCAATTTTTTCCTCCTTTCCGCACTAACAACTACTACTGCCTCTCACAATCTATATTTAAATATTCACAAAAAAAAACTTTCATTAATTTTTTTTCCAAATATTTTAATTTTTCTAAGTTATGAGTGGTTAAAAAAAATGTACCACTAAAGCTTAGTTCTTTTAGAAATGGGACAGTTACGAATGCCTGTATCTAAAAAACTATTTGTTTGAACGAAATACTTTCTATGAAGAAAAAGAAGGTAATGTTATGATCTTTCATGAAAAAATTTGAAAAAAATATTTACCGTTTTTTGTTAAAGAAATTTCTACTTAATTCTTGGTATCACCCATTGGCCGGCGCACACTTTTTTCAGTCATGGTATTGATCAGTTTCTCCAACTTATACTTCGTAAAATCTATATTTTAGGAGGCTTCACCCTCCTTCTTCAATTTGTGATACTTTCTGGTCCAACACTTCTCTTGAAACTGGAAATTGGAAGCATTTTAGTGGATACAGTTGTTTCGAAATGAACAAATTTGATTATTTTTGACCACATTTTTGAACGTTTTTTTTTCGGTACCGGTTTCGTAGCTTAAGAGCTTTGGAACTATCAAAAAATGGTTGTTTGAGGTTGGATTTCAATTAGTCATCACTAGGCAACACTTTCAGCTTATCGGAGAAAATTGTTTTGGACATTTCAGCGATCTACCCTTAGTTTTTCGTTTATTGAAAATTAAAAAAGCTGCTATAAGACTTGACTTCCTTGATGATCCTTAACCGTTGTTGCCGATCATGTGCTTCTCTCCAATGCTTGATTTGAACTTTGTGGACATTATTGACAGTGTTTGCATACTTATCCACCACAAAAACTCAGTAATTCTTTGAATAATCAACGGTTATGTCAGCTATCAATTTGATATTGACGCATTTTCAAGGAAACTGTGCAAAATTATTTTTTTCTTTTTCTCTTGCATCGTACATATCTCAAAAACGCGTAAATTTTAAAATTTGAAAAAAATAGGTCGAATAGTACTTTTTACAGGCAACAAAATGTTGTCAAAAATTTGGACCTCCGATAACTAGTTAACGAGCTATTAGCAAATGAAAGTGTCCCATTTCTAAAAGAACTAAGCTTTATATTCCATTTGTAGAAATCCGACTATCTGGAGATTCAAGTCAGCTTTCGGAGCATATTTCACTTAGACATTCAAAAAAAATCAAATTTAGTGACGTGAATTCACTCATTCGCGCTGTTTTAACTCACCTGGATTTCAACCGATTACTACAAAATATAGTGTTTCAGAATTGACTCGTCATTTTCAAAGAAGATCTATATGCTTTTTGATAGAAAATCTGAAAGCTTCCTCGTAAAATTTATTAGTTCCTTTTTTGTGACTTGAATTCACTCATTTGCTACTGTTTGGATCGCTTCGTTAAAGAACTCCATTGAATATAAACAAATTCTCTTTTTCTACACAATAAAGCAATATTTGTTTGCAAATTGCGAAAAAATAAATTATATATATATATAGACAGCTATTATTTTGCAAAAGTTTTTTAAATTTACACTTTATCTATAACAAAAAATTAACAGTATGTAAAACATGTTAAATTTTTTTTAAACTCTTTTCAGATGTTTTTTTTTGTATTTCGAATTATCGAAATTATCGACAATTTTGAGATTTTTTGTTTCGAGAACGGATAAAAATCACTTGTGAGCGTTGCAAAGAACGTGTCGTAAGAATCCTTCCGTTTTGTTCTTCAAGACTGAGTTTGAAAAAGCGCATTTAACTTGTTTATCGGTTTATGAGCGCCTGCTGCCTGACTGCCCGGGAAGGAAAAACAGAACAGGGGGATAATTGGAATTAAATTTTACAGGGCAGAGTATTATATGGTTATGACAAATTATTCTATGGTTACTTGAGAACCCTTTTTTTCCTTCCAGGGGATAAGGAAGGGAGAGGGGAGTTCCGCAAATGGAGAAAATTTTGTCAGAAAAAGTATTCGAGTACAAGAAAAGTTCATTTTTTTTGTTGGAAGGAGACGAAATGTTTTTTTGTGATGATTTAAGATCCCTTTTGCTTTCAAAGGAGCAACAGGAAGAAGGAGAGGGGGGCTCTCTTATACATTTTTTTGTATGAGAGAAAAAAAATCTTCTTTGTAGGTATTGCAATTCTTATTACAAGTTGCAGCTAACATTGTAAAGATATTAAAATGTAATTTGAAATGATGAACAAATAAATTGAAGTTCTTTTCGCACATGATCGATTTTTGGAAGCTGTAGCAAAGCACACCCGTCAGCTAGTAATACAATAAAAAGGAAGAAAATAAACACATAAAGCAAAGAATGGTATTTCAGGCTTACCGAAAAATAGTTTATATTGAGTTTAATAAAAATTTCTCAAAGAAATTCGTTTTTGGAATCAACAAACAATTATAATAACTTTATTTGAGTTTTTTGTTGACTTCGACAAATGAAGTAAATAAATTTGGGATAGGACCTTTTAAGTTAAATCTGGACTGGACCTTATTCGACAACAGATGTACTGCCGTTGTAAGCATAATTGTTACAAAAAAGCAAAACGAGAAACACGCGAATCAAGTTTCACCAAAAGATTTCGCTGTGTTATCGCACAATTTCGCCATTTTTTTAAATTCAATGTCGTAGACTACTAAAGTATACTCTTATCATATGAGCCAGGATCAAATTTTTCGAAAATGGATTTTATTTTTCTACTTGAATCCGTGTGTGACGTAAAATGTAGACATTTTCGTCACACCACAAATCCAGTAGTCGTTTGGTTTGGAATTTCTTATGTGACGCTTGTGTTTTATTCCTGAATGATAGTTTCAATTGAAAGAATCAGGTCTTTAACGGGTTCGATCAATAAAACGGTACAGGGTAGCAATTTCCGGCTGCGCAAACTAAGTGTCAGCTACTGTGTTGAAAAAATCGCAACCGTAAGATAAGCGATACTAGAAGAGGTCAATCAATCCGTCTGCAGTGGATACGGTACTTACTGAGACAAATTCCATTTGAAGCAACTCTGGTGGCATGGTTAGTAAACATTGTGAAACAGACATCACTGGTATTTTTCGAGATGCATCCAAGTCAAAAACTAAAAGAAAAACCAAAATAGAAATGGTCTGTAAATCCACCGTCAATTACCAATTGCCATCCTGGATGATTAAGACCCTCAGAATCAGAGGAAGATAAGTGCTCGTCTATAAAGATACGAATTTAAGGTCTTCGACAAAGTTGTTCAGCGGTAAAGTTCCTTTAGAGAGTTTATAAATTGGCATAAAAACCATTAGCAGGCTAGGTTTCACAGAAGAAACAAAAATTATGTTGAATTTTCTGTAAAAATTATTCAGTTTTACTATACAAACCTAAAAGTTCCAATTTACTCATGTAAACGTTACTTAAAAATTCTGCAAAAAATCTTTGATGAGTTTTGAACCAAAACAAAGCTTTTTAGGCCCTAGGGTTTGAGAAGTTTAAAAATGAACCCAACAGCCTCAGTCTGTTGTACCAAAGATTGGAATAGCACCACTGGCATGAAGACTGAAGCTCCCGTGCAAAATGATGACCACTACATTCAAGCGAAACAAGAAAAACATTATATGGGATTTTCATCCTATTGGATATTCATCCCAGAACAAGAAAACTAAGAAATAAGTGCCGTTGAGAAGTGAGAACAGAACACATATGGCACAATACCAATTTTATATCGTCTTGTCAATCCGACATCTTAACCAGTATACTACTAAGCAGAATGGAGAACGAGGAATAGTTGCCATAGTGTATCTGCCACCGGTCAATCCATCTACGGTGGTTTTTCCATCCTTTTTTTTAAAAGGAGACCTTTGACTTGTGAAGAGAATGAGAATGGATTCCTATTGAATGGGTATGAAAAATGAGAAATTGTTTTTTTTTTGTTTTCTAATGCCTGTTTTGAGTTTGCTTCTAGCCTTCGTCGGTATCGGACATATTTTACTCTCGATCATCGTTCAAAAGGCAACGATTTTTTTCCCATCAATAAGGTGTTGTAGAGCGCGTGGTGATGAGCCCATCACCGGGTGACCATCCAAACCGGACAATTCCGGAATGGATGGATCCCCAAAGTTTACACGGTCGTTTATATTATTTGACGCTTCAAGGTGCTAAAGGAAAACAACTGCCGAAAAACCCGTTCTTGATTAGACGTTCCATCCATACCAAGGAAGATTGCTGACAACTTTGACCACCTTATTAGACGGTACACCGATCATGATTGGTCGTTCAAGCTTAACTCAACGGAAACTAGTCGTCACCTGCAGAGAAGTGGATGGAATGGATGACAAAGTCTTGTTGGAAGAACTCTCGCCTCAAAAAGTTATTGATGTCCGCCGCATTACAAAAAAAAACACTACTGGAATCTTAGGTACATCAACGTTGATTCTTACGATTAATAGCACCATTATCCCGGAATCTATCAATTTAGGACCCCTACGCATTCGCACACGAATTTATTATTCGCAGCCTTTATTATGTCGACAATGCTTGCAATACGGTCACCCTAAGAGCCGTTGCAAAAATCTGTTGGCATGCAAAAATTGTTCTCAAACACATGAAAGCGCAAACTGTCAAATATGGTTACACACTTTTCTCGATCAGTCGTGACGCGCAGTAGGCAGCAGGTGCGGTGTCCACCAGAGATACCCAAATAACCCCTCCTTCTAACTTCTTTCCTCTTCCTATTTCCTCCAATTATCCCGTTCCCAATAATTAAATTGACCCTCGGTACGTTATTACTTAAATATTTAAGTTGAATGCCTAATAATCGATATATTAAGAATAAAAAAAAATAAGAAGACTTCCTGTTTACATACACATCTGATACTGATACTACTGATACTGATAGGTACATACTGATCTTTACTGCTGTCCACCCAACTTTGCGATCCTTTTTCAAGATTTAGTGTGTCCAATATCGATTTCTAAGAACAGTAGGACAACCGCAAAAAAACAGACAACAATCATGCATTGAGTAGAAAGATTTTTTTCCGATTTAGTCAGAATTATTCATTTGTTTTTTTTTTTTTTATTTCTAGATCTGAATGACGAAATTGGCAATTAAATTTGGGCGTGATGACTTTCTCAATCCTGCAGCGGCTGGAGGACCAAGGCATGAATAATTAAGAGAAACAATGAAATTGATTAAAATAACATCTCGATACTTAATTAATTTTCCGTTACTTTCACCATACAACCAAGTTGAAACTATCTTAAATTTGCGTAAATTTTTGATGACATTATGAAACACCAATTCTTATGAGGGGCGAGTTTACATATTTTATTCGTAGAATTTACGTGCAGATAATTTTGCGTGCACACGCACAACTGCTTAAAATCGGGCATCGTATCAGCGCCAATGGGGTTCACATCTTGAGTCAATAACGTTGAAATGTCGAGAACTCATGATTGGAGTAAAGGCTGAATTGTGGGTATAGCTACAAAAATAGAGGTTTCCATTTTTTTTTTCAAATATTCGATTATCGGATTAATGCTACGTTGAAGTTAAGCGTAAACGATGTTTCATGAAATTAAATTGTGTTTGGTAAACATTTAAACGTATCATCTGTTTTGAAATATCAATGGATAGCATTAAATTTAGCAAATCGTAGTGACAAATATCTTTTCAAGTGCATTTTTAAACATAAACCTGTTTGCAAATTAAATAGTGATTGTTAGGAAACTTATAAAAAATCTACGTTTTGTTCTCTCATTCTTCCTATGTGTGAAAGCATGCCCACTAGGTAGTAGCCAATCTACATAACGTGTTGTAGCGAGTGGCCGCCAAAACGATACTTTTGCTAACAAGGGATGACATTCACATTTATCACTAAGGGCTCCTTGAAAATATACTTATAACTATGTCTCTTCGTATACTTAGTAGTAGTCAGTCGTTAGATAGATGACTACACCGGTCAAAAAGGTTCTAGTTTTCTATGAACAGGGTGTCACAACTTACCTTCTGCTGAAACATGCTCTTTTTGTTGCTCCCATTTGTGCAGCATTATTGCGGCATTGTTCAGGGTTTTGTTGGTTTCTGTTGATGTTTTGATGATGACGGTTGTTGTTGTTATTGTTGCGTCGGTTGTTTCTGATGTTAGCGGTGCTGGTGATGATACTGTTGAGAATCCTTGTCCACAGATTCCCCGTTCCGTTGCTGGCGGCGCCCCCTGGTTGCTTTGGCGAGTGTGACACTTTTCTTCTTTTACTTAAATACTTCTTTGCCTGAGAAAAAAACTACACACGTTTCACACTACTTGGCTGCGCTGCTACCTGCTACTAGCGGGACTGAATTTGGTTATCTTTCCCAAAGGATTCGTCACTCACTGCCTTCGCTTCGGTTGGTTGTCGCTATTCGCGCGCTTCAATGACCGTCGGCGGCACCGAGATTCCTTTCCACTATTTAGGAGAACGAACACATTCAGAGATATTTAGAGATGGGTGTATAGAACATGCAGATGTAAAAACGTGACCGAGGCCATTCTTAGTCGGTCCCACTAATGGCAAAACACTATTCTTCCTTGGGGGCACTTGGAAGAACAAGATTGCTAAACACTTGACACGTTATTGAGTTGGGTAGAAAAAATAATCAGTTTTCTGTTCTTTCGCAACGGCCCCTTCCTGATCTTCTTCAATAGGTCCAACCAAAAAGTACGACCAGTTTTCCGCTTTTCCACTTGGTTCCATTTTGGCCCAACGGTGACACCTCAAGCCCTGTTTCGCCCACCGGCAGTCTAACACTGATTGATGATTCACTTTGGGGCGGAACGGTTGTTGTACTGACTTGAGAAAAACATCTTCCACTAGTGTTGCTTCGATTTTTCACAGGGATTCGGAATGAATAATTTCATGATCACTGATTTTAAACGACTTAAAATCAGAATTATGTCGTCAGGGAATGGGAACTTTATTAAATTAAAGGTGCACCCATTAATAAGATAGAAAAATGAAAGCCATTTTTCGACTAGTGGGTTTAGTTTGGAAACTTAGTTTACTACAGCCTTTCGAATTTCGAAAGCCACTGGTCGTGTATTAAGATTACAAGAAAATGAAATCTTTCTCAACAATTTTTCTTAAAAATAAGAAAGATAGAAGAGAGTAAGAGAAGTTCATTCTCAATCGTATTCTATGAAGTATTTGACTTTTTTTTTCTATGGCGACCGTAAAAAAAATTAAAAAGGCGATAGCCGAAAGTGACTTTTAGTTATCTATTTTAAGTCTGTTAGATAAGCTTATTAAAACTAATTGGAAGTGAGAAATTGAGTATTGAATTTTGGAATACTGGATTTACATTTTTATCATACTAATAATTTAAAAATGTTGCTACATCGCAGCGCTCAAAGATCTCAATTTTCTTTGTAGTACCACCTGCTCACAGGTTGCAAGAAACTTAGCTTTTGGTTTAAAAATAAACCGAAACGCGTTGATATTAATGATAATACCGCCATAACCAAACAAACACAACGCGATTGGCTTCAGATCTTTGCTAGAGCTGCCATAACAAAAAAAAAAACAAACAAACAACAATGTTTGTAGTCTTTGAAATTATCTGTTTGGTCACGCTCATAACAACTGTGTTCTTCGACGATGTTTGTTTTCCCATCAAACTAACCTTTGATACTTATCATAACATTACAATTTTCCCAAGCATTCATGACTTTCCAATTTTAGAATAACTCAAAATTCAAAGAAACAAAAAAAAGTTGTTCCACTTCAAAAAAACTTTCAGGAAAAAGATTGAGCGAAATCTACTTTTTCCCTAACAATTTTCTGCCCTTCTCAAGGACTTCCAAATTGACACAATCAGTGCTCTGCCGCAGTTTCCAAGTGGTTGGAGTGGACTTTTTACGTCTGTCTAACTTTTCACTTATACCACAGCCGGTCACAAATCCCCTTTCTTAAACCCTCAATTTTGTTTTCTTTCACTTTTTGGCGTTTTCTGATTCACAAAATTTCAGACCGTCCCCAACAAAAATAAAAACGGCTGTAAGAATTTATGCTGCAACGTGCGATGTTTTGGGGCCATTTCATGCGACGACGACGATGACGGTGGCGGCGACGTCTAATCTGCAAATAAAATGAGAAACAATATAATGTTAGTTAAAGTTGGCTAATCGATTCGCACAACACGCAGTGCTGTTTAATCGATAACAATAATCATCAGGCAGAAGGAAAAAAAATGTTTTGGTGAGATTTGGTGCAGAACCTAGTAGGTTGAAAGTTAAGAATAAAAACAAATGAGTTGAATCAGGTCAATCAGTTTTCCTAAAGTTTGGAAACTGAATGAAAAAATTAAAAAAAACGGTTTTATTTAAAGTAATGGGTGTTGTTCATTACAATTTGAGAAATACGAACAAACTCTCAATTTTAATTATTTTGTACATCGTTATTAAAAAAAAAAAGTAGGTAGAAACCTACCTTTTTATTGCAGTTGGATAATCAAACATTCTCAGTCAGTACCCACATTTTTCAGTCTTAATCAGACAGTTTCAATCACGCAGTCTCAGACAGCTATAGTCTCAGTCAGGCAGTCTCAATCAGTGATTCAGGTAGTCAGTCCCGTAAGGCAAGCTTAATCAGGAAGTAAAGACAGGTAGTCTTAGTCTAAATCAGACAATCTCAGTCAAGCTGACTCAGTCTAAGTGAGGCAGTTAACGTCAGGCAGTCTCAGTAAGAAAGAATTAGTCTCATCTTGGCCAGTCTCAGTCAGACAGTTAGGTAATCTCTGTCTCTTTTTTGTCAGGCAGTCTCAGTCATGCAGGCTCATAAATGCAATCTCGATCAGGCAGCATTCAATAGTTAGAAAAACGCAGTCAGGCAACCTCGGTCCAGCAGCACCAGTGAGGCTGCCTAAGCCAGTCTGTCTCAGTCAAGCAGTCTCAATCAGGTGGCCCCTGTCAGGTAGCCTCAGTAAAGCAATGTCAAACAGTCAGCCGTGCAAAACCAGTGAAACAGTCTCAGCCAGTCAATTTCAGTTAGACAGGCTCAGTTTCTTAAACAGATAAAGTCAAGCAGTCTCAATCGGGCCGTCTTAGTAAGGCAGTTTCAGTCTAAGTCAGGCTGACTCAGTTTGAGAGAGGCATGCAAGTCAGACAGTCTAAGTCAAGAAGAATCAGCCGAGTGGTTTCAGTAGGCACAATTTTCCCGTTTGTTTGGATAACGTGCCGCTATCAAGCCTACCCCTTTTCTGACCAGTCAATTTCTGTCAGGCAATCCCAATCATGCAGACTCAGTGATGCAGGCTTAGTAATGCAGTCCTCGACTAAGAGACTCAGTGAGGCACAGTCAATCTCAGTTAAACGCAGGCAGACCCAGCGTCTTAGTCATATAGAAAAAGTCAAGCAGTCTTAATCAGGAAGTCTCAATCAAACTCATGCAGACTGAGTCTGAGTGAGGTAATTTCAGTCAGACAATCTTAGTCAGGTCAAGCAGATTCAGTCAATCAATCTCAGCAAGGCAGTCTCAATCAGGTAGTCTCAATATGTTTCAATAAGCCAGAAAGTTAAGACAGGCAGTCTCAGTTTAAATTAGACAATCTCATTCATGCAGACTCAGTCTAAGTAAGGCAGTTAACTTCAGGCAGTCTCAGTAAGAAAGGATCAGTCTCATCTTGGCAGTCTCATTCAGACAGTCTTAGTCGGACAGTCACAGGCAACCAGTCTCAACCCCACAATTTCAGTTAAGCAGTATCAGTTAGGCAGTCTCTATCTTTTTGGTCAGGCTGTCTCAGTCATACAGGCGGCTAAATGTAATCTCAATCAGGCAGCATTAAATAGTCAGAAAAACGCCGCCAGGAAATCTCGGTCGAGCAACGGTCTCAATCAGTAATGTCAGAAAGTCAATTAGGCAAAATCAGTTAAACAGTCTGAGCCAGTCAATCTTACTCAGGCAGCTTCAGTTTCTTAAACAGATAAACTCAGTCAAACAGTCTCAATCAGGCCGTTTTAGTTATGCAGTTTCAATCTAAGTCAGGCTGAATCAGTCTGAGTGCGGTATTTATAGTCAGACAGATTTAGTTAGGAAGAATCAGTCGAGCAGTTTCAGTCAGTCAATCTCCATCAGGCAGTCTCAGTCATGCAGACTCAGTAATATAGGCTCAGTAATGCAGTTCTGGACTAAAAGACTCAGTAAGACACAGTCAATCTCAGTTTAAGAAAGGCAGAGCCAGGGTCTTAGTCAGATAGAAACAGTCAAGAAGTTTTAATCAGGAAGTCTCAGTCTAAGTCATACAGACTCAGTTTGGGTGAGGTAATTTCACTCAGACAGTCTTAGCCAGGTCAAGCAGATTCAGTCAATCGATTTCAACCAGGCAGTCTTAGCCAGGTAGTCTCAACCAGACAGATTCAAGAAGCCAGAAAGTTAAGACCGGCAGTCTCCGTCTACATCAGAAAATCTCCGTCAGGCAGACTCAGTCTGATTGAGACAGTTCCAGTCAGGCAGTCTCAGTAAGAAAGAATCAGTCTCATCCTGGCAGCTCCAGTTAGGCAGTCTTAGTCGGACAGTCTCAGGCAACTTGTCTCAACCAGACAATTTCTGTATTTTTTGTCAGGCATTCTCAGCCATGCAGGCTCATAGATAAATGCAGTCTCAATTAGACAGCATTAGTCAGAAAAACTCAGTAAGGCAATCTCGGTCAAGCAGCAACAGTGAAGATACCTGTCTCAGTCAAACAGCCTCAATCAGGCAGTCTCAATCAAATAGCCTCATGCAAGCAATGTCAGACAGTCAGGCAACATCAGTGAAACAGACTTAGCCAGTTATACAGGCTCAGTAATGCAGCCCTAGTCTAAAAGACTCTGTAAGTCAACCTCAGTTTGAGGCAGGCAGACCCAGCACCTTAGTCAGAGGGAAACAGTCAAGCAGTCTTAATCAGGAAGTCTCAGTCTAAGTCATGCAGACTGAGTATGAGCGAGGAAATTTCAGTCAGACAGCCTTAGTCAGATCAAGCAGTTTCAGTCAATCAATCTCAGTCAGGCAATCCCAGCCAGGTTGTCTCAATCAGACAGTTTCAACAAGCCAGAAAGTTAAAACAGGCAGTCTCAATCTAAATCGGACAATCTCAGTCAGGCAGACTCAATCTGAGTGAGACATGTCCAGTCAAGCAGTCCCAGTAAGAAGGAATCAGACTCTCATCATGGCAGTCAGTCATGCAGTCAGGCAGTGTTAGTCGGACAGTCCCATGTAATCAGTCTCGACCAGACAATCTCAGTTAAGCAGTCTCTGTCTTTCATTTTCAGGCAGTCATAGTCATGCAGGCTCATAAATGCTATCTCAATCAGGCAGCATTAGTCAGAAAAACTCAGTCTGGCCACTTGGGTCGAGCAGCACCAGTGAGCTGCCTGAGTTCGTCTGTCTCAGTCAAGCAGTCTCAATCAGGCAGTCTCAGTCTAATAGCCTCAGTGAAGCAACGTCAGATAGTCAGTCAGGCAACATTAGTAAAACAATTTTAGCCAGTCAATCTCAGTCAGGCTGCTTCATTTTCTCAAACAGATAAACACAGTCAAGCAGTCTCAATCAGGTCATATCAGTTAGACAGTTTCAGCCTGAGTCAGGCAGAATCAGTCTGAGTGAGGCATTTTTAGTCAGACAGTCTTAGTCAGGAAGAATCAGTCGAGTAGTTTCAGTCAGTCAATCTCAGTCAGACAGTCTCAGTCAGGCAGTCTCAGCCATACAGGCTCAGTCATGCAGTCCGAGACTAAAAGACTCATTAAGGCACTGTCAAGTCAGTCAATCTCTGTTTAAGGTGCGTCTTAGTCAGAGAGAAACAGTCGAGCAGTCTTAATCAGGAAGTCTCAGTCTAAGTTAGGCAGACTCAGTCTAATGAGGAAGTTTCAGTCAGACAGTCTTAATCAGGTCAAGCAGTTCCAGTCAATCAATCTCAGCCAGGCAGTCTTAGCAAGGTAGTCTCAGTCAGACAGTTTCAGTCATTTAGGTTCAGTAATGCAGTCTTAGACAAAAATACTTAGTACAGAAGACTCAGTCAGTCTGTTTCAGTCGAAGAGTCTCAATCAGGCTGACTGAGTCAGAAAGATTGAATTAAACAGATTCAGGCAGACAGTCTTAGTCTGACACCCTCGGTCATTTAGTTAGTCAGCCTCAGTCAGTACATCTTAGTCAATCAGTCTTAGTCAGTCAGTCAGTCTTAGTCAGATAAGTCAATCAATTAGTCAGCTAGTTAATCTTAGTCAGTTTAATTCAGTCGTAGTCAGTCAGACAGTCTTAGTCAGTCGAAAAGGGATTCAGTCAATCTTAAACAGTCAGTCCGTTTGAGTCAGTTCAACCAATCCAGTCTAAATAAGTTTGATCTAACATTAAAGTTTTGATGATAACAAAAATAAAATTCACGCAAATCTCTCAAGCATTGTATTAATTGATTTGTAATAATCATGAAGCTTGGAAAGAAGTTGGAGCTAATTTATCGTCATTAGAGACAAATACCTGAAGGCATCGACCGAGTGTCTTTTTCAACGTCGTCAACAACAACAACAAACCGGTGTGACGTTAACATACTTGTAGCGTACATATGTACAACACGTTTATAGCATTCGTTGACTGCGTTTTTTTTTTTGCTGCTTCTCTCATCTGCAAGAAGTTGTGCTCATTTAACCGGTCCCAGCTATGCCAAAAATAGACATGGCCAGCCCGAGAGATAGAGAGATAGAAAGGCCATGCATCAGAAATGTTGTTTGGCATGTTTTGAAGCTGCATTTTTTTTTCGAAAAATATTTTCTATTTTAATTGGATTACAAATACTTTCAGTTGAAGGTTGAGCTTAAATCGTAGGTAAACTTATCTAAAATAAACTTCTTAAAATAGGACCAGTTTCAAGACAATACTTATAGTTGTCACCAACACGTCTGCTAATAAGCCCAATCAAATAATTGAAGGGATCAAAACAGGTTTTACATTTCTGAGCCCGCGCCATCCATCGGAACTTGTTTTGTGGGAACTTAGAAGGAGAGGCTATTTTTAGCTCCACTATCAATGATGTAATTTCAACTTAATCAATCAACCGGGCAAACCGTTTGATTTGTTATCACGCGCGTCGCGGAAGGGGTGAATGGATGTGGAGAAATCTTGCCGAAGATTGCCGATCCGTACACAATGGAAACAATCTCTCTTGGTGAATTTAGATTGAGGTGAATATCTTATTTCATACATACTTTATTATTATTATTTGCGAAGAGAAGAGGTAGCTCGCTCGTGCGTCAGTTAACAAATCACATGTCACGTCACACTGTGCCCGGGAAACGTCACGGCACGACACAACACAATTGACCATCAAAGAGATTGGCGCTAGCAATTGAGGGCCATCCGCCTCAGATGATAGCTTGAATGATTGCTTTAAAAGATTAAAATTATATCACTCTGGGAGGAGCCAAGAATATCAGGTTTGCAAAAGGAAAAAATCAACAAGAATGTATGCAATTTTAAAATAAGAAATGCAAAATATAAAACATTTGCTCTCGGTTGCCCCTTTCTTGCTTGAGGGTTATTCGATAGTGTCTTGTTCTTGTTCGCTGTCCATTTGACAGTAGATGTCACATCTCAACCTTTTGTTCGTCGTACTTGACTCTGGTGAACTATTTCAAAATGTCGTGTAACGATAACCTTGCAACTAGTTTCGACCTTAGGTCTTCGGACCAAAAACAGCTATCTACCTGGTCCGAACAGATTGAAATTTTTATCCACTCAGCAAATTGAAAACCTAAGCAAGAAATGTGTAGCTAGTCTGTCTGTATATTGTGACTTTTGCATACCAGAGACCTGTCTCTTCCGAAGAACGTCGTATGGACATGGCGTATCCAATGTAGTTCCGAGCCAGAATGGGAATCGAGGCATAACAAATGTCACCGTGCAACTTGTTTGATTGCCTCACACCTTCGACCTTCTTCCCTTTTCCCACAAACTTTAGAAGGCAGGTGACCAGCAATCCCGTCATATGTAAGCAAGTGTGTGGGGTTTAGGGTAAACAAACTTTGTTTTCGCCATAATTGTACGTTCATCATGGAAACGCGAAACGTGTCCGATGCAGTCACAACAATCGGAACGGAGACGACTTAGCTCAAATCGCGAAGGGACAATCTGTTTGCGACTGTTTAATGTTATTTTATAGATGGATTTCAATAAAAGCAAACAGTTTAAGTCCGGTACGGAATGATGGTGAAAATGATGAGAACGCAGTTGCTGTTTAGATAACAAAAAAAAAACATTAAAATAATTTGATAGGGGAAAAAGAATCAGATAATCAGGGATCAGTACGAAGTTATGATCCTTATGATCCATCACATACATAATTTAAAAAAATTGTAAAATTAAGTTCTGTAATGCCATTATTAGGGTAACGAACCTATTTTGGACCGCTTTGGGAAGTGGCGATGCTATTTCTTGAAATAAAAAATCTATCGAAACATAACGTCTTTTGTAGCAATGCCACAAGTTTCAAGCTCAAAACTAGTTACTCTGGTCGGTACTTTGGACCACCAAGTTTCTATTTTGGACCACCCCCGGGACCTATTTTGGACCACCCTTCTAAGAAATAAGATATTTTTCTGAATTTTGTTACAGTTACGACAACGATTGATTTATGTGTATACCAAATTTAGTTAACCTTTTCTTTTTATTCTGGTAGTCAAGTTTTGTTCACGTTTATTCTTTCGTTAGCCAGCTTTCTTCAACTTTTCGTCAGCCTTTTTCTAAACCTATTTGTTGAATATTTAGTACTCATACAACCAACGGTTTTTTTTGTACAACTGTGCTGTAAATTAATGAAAGGAAAAAATTACCTTCCAACTGAAAGCTCCCTCGTTTATGAAGTTAGTTTTTTAATGTTTTGTAAATTCCAAAAGCACAATGCAATCTCGACGAAAATTGTACTCTGTGCAGCTCAACATACTGGTTAGCTTAACTTCAGGATCAAATTTTAAAACGCAACATTATTCATCATCAGGCGACTCAATGATAAGTTATAAAAGTCCTCCATCATCAGCTCTGCGACATCAATTGATTTCTCTTAACTTCTTAAACATAAGTTGATTTGGTTTAGCTTTAGTATGATTTAGTATGGATTATGAGAATTCAATGTAGCGTACCTACAAAAGTTCAAGCAACTTGAAATTGAGCGAGGATAAACAATCCTTTTAACCCACTTAAATCAAGTTTTTTTTTTGCTGAAAAATTCACAGAAGTTTGCTTTCATGATTACAAATCACTTTTGTTTAACAATAATCCAAATTTTCTAAAATTACACAGGGACTGGAGAACTACATTTTCAATTACTTTTTCAGTTGTAGTTCTCACACATTTAAATATTTTTCTCTAAATTATTAAACATATAATTCACTTTCCACAAATATCTGAGATATTTTAACTTATATAAAATTTAAAATTAGGTAGTACAGATTTTTCGGTTTGTTGTCGTTTTTACCAACCCCGCCTTAGGACAGGGTTTTATATTTCAACTGTTCAACCGAACTGAGGATCATTTTTAATTTTTAACATCAATCCTGAATGGTTGTTTCTCTTAGACCATCCTGTCAATAATTTTTATGAAGCTACCAAAAAAGTAATTTAAAAAAAGGATCATTTCCAGCTTTCTCATTTTTAAGTTTCTCTAAGTTGTAGCCAGAGCCGTATTAAGCAATCGGGGGGCCCGGAGCAATTTTTTTCGGGGGGCCCCTATGATCAATCTTTTTTTTCAAATGCTATCCTGGCATTTTAAACGTGTTAAAGTACTGGAGATGAGTTCAATATACTCTCTTCAAATTGCCTTGTTGTCTGTGTAGAAGATGGTTTGTGGAATCTTAAAAAAAAATTTTAATCAATCTAGTGCAAACATTGCGGAAGAATTTAGAAATTTTTCACAAATGAAAGCTCTGATTTGAGCTTCCAAAGGCAAAATTTAATTCTCAATTTTTTTTAATACCCTTATCACCAACTAAAATTCTCTGATTTAGAATAATGACCGGATAGATATTTTAAATGTATTTCATTTCATGATTGATCGTCTGGTTTGAGCTTCATCGAGAAATTTTCACCTTATGACAATTGGAAAGTGTCATGAAGATTTGAAACATAAAATACAAAATTTAAAAAAATAAACAAAATAATTCCATTCAAATTCCATAGAGATACAGATATCAGAGTTTAAGAATTCAAAGCTAATACGGTTTTTTTCCAAACCACAATTCAGTATCTGAAATCTTAATCATAATTTCAAATCAAGTTTTGAGAAACGAAATATGAATTAATTTAAAAAAATTGAGATTCACAAACAAAACGTTTTCGTGGGGTGTTTATGAATATGATTCTCATCAGATAAAAAAATGTTATCAAATTGTTATTCTGAATGTGCAAAAGTTTAATTCGATGCTCCCGAAGCCAAAAGGGTATAAATGAAAAAATTGATCGTTAAAAAAAAAACAATTCAGAATAGAGATTAAATGTTTAAAATACAGAATCATTTATCGTTGAAAAAAAGTCATGAGGAATCCAAATGCGTTAAGAACCTAAAACAAAGATCATGAGTTCTCAAAATTCAGAAAAACCATGGAACTGAAATTCAGTAACTGAAGTAACAACATAAGACTCTCAATGAACTGAATCTGGAAAAATAAAAGATGTAAAAAACATAGGGATATTCATGTTAAAAGAATCACTCAATGATATTAGCAACTCAACTATGAGATCGTACTAATGATAATTTGAGAATGATCATTTGGAAAATGATATGCTGAATTCATGATATTTACTTCAGTATATGGTAAAATTTTGGTAAAATCAGTTGAAAATGTTTAAACATGAATTTTTAACCTAAGACAAAAATTTGGATGGAAATTCAGAGCTTAGCTTGAGCTTGAGAGCTTGAGCTTAGATAAACCGTACATTTCAGTAGTTGCTTCTCCGTGATTGACAAGAACCATCAAAATTGTACACAGATCCAAATAAATGGGGCTTGGGATTAGCTTACCATTTTCTGTGTACACGTTTCGAAGGTTCCTTATCTTATATGGTCAATAACGGCGCCGGCCACGTCCTTACGGTTCATCGGGGAAAGGGAAGGATTGTTAGTTCGACTTCCGTTGCTACTAGAGACCGAATACACCTCTAAATCTCCACGGTCGTCACAGGAAGGGTGGTTTGTTAGTGGGGAAGGTAAATTAGATCTGGATTCCCTTTGGGAAGGGATGTGATCAAAGCAAAGTTAAGTATTTAATGTTCGTCGCGTCGCACACTATCGAGTTCATCGCGTTTTTACTTAGAGCAAATACGTCCTAACGTGGCATTGTCATACACATACAATGTACTTAGCACCGGTGCAACTCACCGAGTTTTACCGCGCGTTAATGACGAGGAGAGAAAACGTCCTAACGTGGCATTGTCATACACGTACAATGCACAATTTTATCGCGCGCTTAAAATGAGAAGAGCAAAACGTCCTAACGTGGCATTGTCATACACGTATGGCACCGGAGCAACTCACCGAAGATTATCGCGCGCTTAAAACTAGAAGAGCAAAAACGTCCTAACGTGGCATTGTCATACACGTATAACGCACTTGGTGCCGGTGCAACTCACCGAAGTTTATCACGCGTTGAAAACGAGAAGAGCAAGAACGACCTAACGGGCAAAAACGTTCTAACGCATTATGCAAACAGGGTGAGAAAGAGGAAAAGAAAGGAAAGAAAAAACGCATCCGAGCGCGCTTGCCTGATGTACACTTTTCCCAGGCAACTGAACGGAGGAGGAAATCACCATTGCTGCTCTCTTGCTCCAGCAGCATTATTACACTTTATTTATTAACACCGACGACTGAACGAACCTAATCACGTCTTTCAATCTCTTTATCTTGAAAAACAAATAGTTTTATCATTTTTATCACATATCTAACAGACATTTAAAAAAAAAATCATTCCCTAGATAGCGCTAGCACAAAAACAAAATTACTCACCAGATGTCGGTAGCACAAGGTACGCGAACCTTTTTAAACTCTACTAGTGACATCTGTATGTCACTAGCGGATTTTTTTAGAACCACCATGCACTGACGCGTCATCACACAACCATTGCAAAATCGAAAAATAAGAATTCTTAAATTACCTGTTATCTGCGACAATTTTACCCATACCTCCATAACCGTCAGTAGCACAAACACTTCAGCCACGCTCCAAATAAAATTATTATTCAAAAGCACATATTTAACACCTGAAAATCGGCTTAATAAAAACTGATACTAAAAACACACTTTCAGCTTGAGCCAGGGGTGCCAGTTCTCTCTTCACAAAAATTTGGATGGAAATTCAATAAAGAAATTCAAAAATGTCGATTGGTCCAATTTTAGCAACTTTTTTTTATATATTTCATTTTCAAAATTTCAAAAGGCTTTAGAATTTATCAACCAACGAAAATTTCAATAATAATGATTAAAAAGTGAAAAGTTATAATAAAACTCGGTATTAATCCGGATACTGGTAAAATTCTGATCCCTGGTAAAATTTTGAAATGTTTAACATAAAGCTTCTCTGTTCTTTCTTAGCCCTGTGAGCCAGTTTTGACGATATTAGCTGCTATTTTAGAGCAGTAACCATTACTGGAAAGTTATCGTAACAATAAACATTATAATTGTGCAAGACGTTTGCATGAAATGAAAATAAGGAGATGTTTTTCTTTATTTTACCTGACTGAGATGTTTCGATAAAAAAAAAAACTTGAGGTGTTTTTCCTTATATTTCGATTTTTTATCGAATTCGCTTAACATTATTTTTGTCCAGATTTTTGGTTGAAATTTTTGAAATTCAATACCAAGCTTTTGATATTCTCAGCCCGAAAACTGCGGAAGAACTTCTTCACTGCTCCTATAGGGGGCCTCCTAAATTTATGTAAGAGAAAAACTAATCTAGATATTATTTCACGGGGGTCTCTTTAGTTGTTATATTTCAAGTTTTTATTCCGATTTTCTTGTTTTGATTTCTTTTCATAGATTTGTAGAAATTGAGATAGTCTGATTAAAGTAATTTTAAAATTAGTTTTCCCTCGGAGGCAATTGCCCCTTTTGCCCCGCCCCCCCCCGCCCCCCCCCCTCAAAAGCAAGTTAAAATAATTATTGGTTTTGTATTTGTGCCGATTATAGTAGCCCCGTGTAAAGGCGGGGTTGGGTTTAAGAGAGTTAATTCAATACAAAAATACTATAATTTCAAATTTCATTTTTCTTAAAGGAATAACATAATGTGTGAAAATATATTTTTTGTTCGAAATGTAATGTCCCGTTTTTCTCTGAAATTATCTGGTAAGCCTACTCTAAGACAATCAACTAGAACAACTGAAATACCTAATTTGTAAAAGTAATTTCATAACAATTTTTTGTTTATTGTTTTGATTTTAAATTTTTCGCTTGTTTCTCCGAGTATTTAAGTTATAAAGCGTACAGTAGGCTCGCAATGGATGTATGGGAAAAATGTCATGATCCAATTTTGAAAACCGACCATACACATTTTGTAGATTGGCCAAAAAAACTGACCTGTGCCAAATTTGAGCTCAGTCGGACTTGATTTAAGGGTGCCTCAAAGCTCTCAAAGTTTTTGTTTTTTGACCCTCAAAAATCACCAAACGAGCGCCACCACAGGAAATCTGGCAAAAATCAACTTTCTGGGAATTGGGGAATTCTGGGAAAACGGCAGCCCCAGAAAGTAGATTTTCGGTCAATTTTTTTTCGTCAATTTTTTTTCGAGATAACACCAGATCTCGACGTGTCAGACATTTCTAAGTCGTTTGGCTTCAAAATAAAACATTCGATTTTCTGAATTGGGGGCTTGTGATATAGCTCAGTTGGCATGTCCATTCCCTCCTGAGCCGATGTCCGCGAGTTCGAGCCCAAGACTAAACATCGAACACAGTTGTACCGGATGAGTTTTTCAATAACTGTCCGCCAACTGCAACGTTGATATAAAGTCGTGAATGCCATAAAGATGGTAAAACGACTATAATCGAAACAAAAAAAAAAATCTGAATTTCCTTTGATCCTTCCTCACGTGATTTTTGAAATCCTACAGTTGATTTTTGACAAAAACCTTTTTTTTTGGTACAACTTCAGATTTCGTCGATTTTTGCCATTTTTTCATGAAAATTTAAATTTCGATTTTTCTTTTGGTCGACCTTTTTTAGAGGGTAAAAAAACAGAAACTTCGACGCACCCCTAAATCAAGTCCGGTTGAACTAAAATTTTGCACAAGTCAGGGTTTTGAACCAATTTACAAAATGTATATTGCGAAATGCGACATGGCCCATTAGGCTGCCACCTTGAACCCACAAATCAGACTCTACTGAAATAATGAACTTCCTTGGAGGTGGAATTCTCGGTATAAAATTATATGCCGGACTGGCATTAACAAGCTCGGCATTCTTCGAATCATATCATCTTTTCAGCGCATGTTCGACGCAGAGATTTGCTTAAAAGTCATTGGATTTTTGCAACCTCCTCTATGGGTGTAGCGTACAGTTTAGTGAGGTCTTAATGAGTTGCAGGATGAGTTGAAGGTATGAGAATTGTTGGGTAAACAATTACCGAAAACGGCCATACAAAACGTTTTCAAAGCTTGTGCTCTATGGGGCAATGGTAGCACAGATATGTGCTCTCAGTAAGGAAGTGACCATCCGAGTCAAAACATGGAAGACCTTAGGACCGAACAGGAAATGCGAGTGGTACTGTGCTAGCAGTGTTGAATCTGCTTGGATTACATGATGAACGCGTTGAGGGACGGCTCTTCCAAAATTGGAACATAAGTGAGACTGGTGAAATCGTCGATCTGAAATAGTGTCTTGGATATGAAGAAGGCTTTGTGACAGTGCTCCAGAGTTAACGTGTTTTTCTTATGTAGCTTCTATGCCCGGCCAAGGTAGTCCTTAGATAGGTTCAGTGCTCTAGTGGAAAATGCTCATGGTTAGGCAAGGTTGAACGCAGACATGGCGAATGTAGGCTTTAATAAAAACTTCCCCAAAGAGGAAACCACGTGAAACCACTGTAGACGTCACATTTAGTACATTCAGGGTTTGACGGTCGACAGGAGGGTAAGCGAGTATTTCACGTGACAACTTCACTACTGTGTCTGGAAGACACAGTTCTTCAAAGAAGTTCTAGAGAAACGAATTTGTAGAAGTGTGGAGATTGCAGCAGATTGCAAACAGTGTACGATGACTTCATCCTCAGGGAATAGTACAGTCCTACTGTTCTTCAAAAGTAAGACGAGACCTTCTGCGTAGTGGATTTCGTAAATACGTCGCGTGAGTGATAGGATAATTTCATCCACAGATAGTATTTGAGTAGTGGCGTTCCCTACGAGTGCAGCTGCGATCATAAGACTTGACCTTCTCCGCCATCTTCGTCCGAATAATCCGAGTCGGAGCGAAGTTCCTTGCATGAGTCCAGAATACACGATAACTCTTAGGTACACGAGGATTGGAATAACTGCTGGGCAAAAAACAACGGGGTTTGCAACCCAAGTAAAGAAAAGACGATTGGACTGTGATTGAAGTAGACTGACCCGATTGGCGAAATGCCTCCGATATAGATTGCTGTTTTCCAGGAATTCTTCTCAATAAGTTCTGGAGTAGTATGCATCGGACCCCACAGTGTTAGCTAAAAAGTTAAGACAACATTTACTACGCAGTGGTTTGCAGTGGGTAAGTCGTCGCGTGATGGGAAGGATAACTCCTCCATTAAGCAGCATCCGATTATTGTTGTTTACTATGATTGAAGCTACTGAGATGAGACATAACCTCCTTCAAAGTGACCATCGTAGTATAAGGCATATTTCACTGCAGGGAATACTGCAGGTTGAAATCCTCTGAATCGATGTAGCATGAATCCTTCGACGGAAATCCTTTGATATTCATCCTATCGCCTTAGGAAGGATCAATATAAAAGGGCGCATGTTGAATTTAGAGCGTAGGATACACCATGTATCGACCTATTCCAATGAGTTTAATTACCACTTCCGGAGTCGATGTACGCTACCTATAACAGAGCAACGTAGCATTCCTTTTTGAATGTCGTTTGCTCCAGCAGGAGCTGTACCACCTCGCTATTGGTCAAATTTAGCTGATTGTGTGGAGAAACCTGAAGAAGACTACCGATGTGACATAGGCATATAAAACGCTTACACGCTGCCTCAAACTGCAAATGCAAATGGGTGCAAATGTTTTTGATTCTATCATGTACTGTTTACAATTTTTGGAAGACCACAACAATTTTTTTTTCGTTACTGTTTTGGACAAATACAGTTTTATTGGTTCAAAACATTCAAACAAAAAATAATTGTAAAATTCACAAGCATTTACGACTGATTCTGATTTCGGTTACTAACTGGGAATTGTTGTTCTATTTTGAATGTACAGTAAGGTTTTTTTTTACACTGATATACGTACCGCGTAAAAAAAAACCGTGTAAAAAAAAAACCGTGTTAATTCCCGAAAACCGTGTAAAAAAAAACCGTGCTAATTCCCGAAAACCGTGTAAAAAAAACCGTGTTAATTCCCGAAAACCGTGTAAAAAAAGACCATTCGAATTCTGCAGCTTTGAAGTTCTGACACTTAAGACCTGAGACCTGAGACCTGAGACTTGAGACACAAGACCTGGACTTGAAAATGTAGACTAGAGACATGAGACCTGAGACTTTAGACATGACACCTGATACCTAAGTCCAGGGACCTGAGACCTGAGACATGAAACCTGAGACTTGAAGAATGAGACCAAAGACATAGGACATTAGACCTAAGACCTGAGACTAGAAACCTAAGACATAAAACACGAGACCTAAGACATGACACATGGGACATGAGACCTGAGACATGAGACTTGAGACTTAAGACATGACACCTGAGACCAGAGACCTGAGACATGAGACATGAGACAAGAGGCATGAGACATGAGATATGAGACCTGAGACCTGAGACATGAGACATGAGACATAAGACATGAGACCTGAGGTATGAGACAAGAGCCATGAAAGATTAGACCTGAGACATGAGACTTTAGACCTGAGACAAGCTACTAGTGTTATTACCGCGAAAAATTATATAAGCTTCGATTACAACTTGCGACCCCTCTAGTGAAAGGGTTTGACTTGTAGGTGACGAAAAACAGTGTCGCGAAATCGCTAGTCCAAGCTACTAGTGTTAGTACCGCGAGAAATTAGTTAAGCTCCGATTTAGACTTGCGACCCATCTAGTGAAAGGGTTTGACTTGTTGGTGACGAAAAACAGTGTCGCGAAATCGCTAGTCCAAGCTACTAGTGTTAGTACCGCGAAAAATTAGTTAAGCTCCGATTTAGACTTGCGACCCCTCTAGTGAAAGGGTTTGACTTGTAGGTGACGAAAAACAGTGTCGCGAAATCGCTAGTCCAAGCTACTAGTGTTAGTACCGCGAGAAATTAGTTAAGCTCCGATTTAGACTTGCGACCCATCTAGTGAAAGGGTTTGACTTGTTGGTGACGAAAAACAGTGTCGCGAAATCGCTAGTCCAAGCTACTAGTGTTAGTACCGCGAGAAATTAGTTAAGCTCCGATTTCAACTTTCGACCAGTCAAGTGAAAGGGTTTGACTTGTAGTTGACGAAAAATAGTGTCGCGACTTCGCTAGTACAAGCTACTAGTTTTAGTACCGCGAGAAATTAGTTAAGCTCCGATTTAGACTTGCGACCCCTCTAGTAAAAGGGTTTGACTTGTAGGTGGCGAAAAACAATGTCGCGAAATCGCTAGTCCAAACTACTAGTGTTAGTACCGCGAGAAATTAGTTTAGCTCCGATTTCAACTTTCGACCGGTCAAGTGAAAGGGTTTGACTTGTAGTTGACGAAAAATAGTGTCGCGACTTCGCTAGTACAAGCTACTAGTGTAAGTACCGCGAGAAACTAGTTAAGCTGCGATTTCAACTTGCTACCCCTCTAGTGAAAGGGTTTGACTTGTAGGTGGCGAAAAACAATGTCGCGAAATCGCTAGTCCAAACTACTAGTGTTAGTACCGCGAAAAATTAGTTTAGCTCCGATTTCAACTTTCGACCGGTCAAGTGAAAGGGTTTGACTTGTAGGTAACGAAAAATAGTATCGCGAGTTCGCTAGTACAAGCTACTAGGATTAGTACCGCGCAAAATTAGTTAAACTCCGATTTAGACTTGCGACCCCTCTAGTGAAAGGGTTTGACTTGTAGATGATGAAAAATAGAGTTGCGACTAGAAGGGTCGCAGGTTGAAATCGGAGCTTAACTAATTTCTCGCGGTACTAATCCTAGTAGCTTGTACTAGCGAAGTCGCGACACTATTTTTCGTCATCTACAAAGCAAACCCTTTTACTAGAGGGGTCGCAAGTCTTAATCGGAGCTTAACTAATTTCTCGCGGTACTAATCCTAGTAGCTTGTACTAGCGAAGTCACGACACTATTTTTCGTCACCTACAAGTCAAACCCTTTCATTTGACCGGTCGAAAGTTGAAATCGGAGCTAAACTTATTTCTCGTGGTACTAACACTAGTAGCTTGTACTAGCGAAGTCGCGACACTATTTTTCGTCATCTACAAGTCAAACCCTTTTACTAGAGCGGTCGCAAGTTGAAATCGGAGCTTAACTAGTTTCTCGCGGTACTAATCCTAGTAGCTTGTACTAGCGAAATCGCGACATTGTTTTTCGTCACCAACAAGTCAAACCCTTTCATTAGAGAGGTCGCAAGTTTAAATCGGAGCTTAACTAGTTTCTCGCGGTACTAAAACTAGTAGCTTGTACTAGCGAAGTCGCGACAATGTTTTTCGTCATCTACAAGTCAAACCCTTTTACTAGAGGGGTCGAAAGTTGAAATCGTAGCTTAACTAATTTTTCGCGGTACTAACACTAGTAGCTTGTACTAGCGAAGTCGCGACACTATTTTCCATCACCTACAAGTCAAACCCTTCTACTAGAGGGGTCGCAAGTCTTAATCGGAGCTAAACTAATTTCTCGCGGTACTAATCCTAGTAGCTTGTACTAGCGAAGTCACGACAATGTTTTTCGTCATCTACAAGTCAAACCCTTTCATTAGAGGGGTCGCAAGTATAAATCGGAGCTTAACTAGTTTCTCGCGGTACTAACACTAGTAGCTTGTACTAGCGAAGTCGCGACAATGTTTTTCGTCATCTACAAGTCAAACCCTTTTACTAGAGGGGTCGAAAGTTGAAATCGGAGCTAAACTAATTTCTCGCGGTACTAACACTAGTAGCTTGTACTAGCGAAGTCGCGACAATGTTTTTCGTCATCTACAAGTCAAACCCTTTCATTAGAGGGGTCGCAAGTATAAATCGGAGTTTTACTAGTTTCTCGCGGTACTAACACTAGTAGCTTGTACTAGCGAAGTCGCGACACTATTTTTCGTCATCTACAAGTCAAAACCTTTCATTACCTGACCTGAGACATCGAGGCTAAATTTGTTTCTCGCGGTACTAATTCTAGTAGCTTGTCTCCGGTCGCAGGTCCAAAGTCTCATGTCTCAGGTCTCAGGCCTCATGTTTCATGGCTCTTGTCTCTTGCCTCAGGTCTCATGTCTTATGTCTCATGCTGAGGTCTCAAGTCTAATATCCCTTGTCTCAGCTTCCAGGTCTCAGGTCTCATGTCTTATTTCTAATGTTTCATGTCTCAGGTCTCATGTCTCAGGTCTCAGGTCTCAGGTCTCAGGTCTCAGGTCTCAGGTCTCAGGTCTCAAGTCCCAGGTCTCAGGTCTCAGGTCCCAGGTCTTAGGTCTCGAGTATCATGTTCTTAGTCTAAGAGATAAGATTTTTCCAACTTCAAAAAGATTCTAAGTGTTTTCCTTTGAAAAGGACTTAGAATATTTTCTCTCAAAAACCGTGTTAATTCGCGAAAACCGTGTAAAAAAAACCGTGTTAATTCCCGAAAACCATGTAAAAAAAGCCGTGTAAAAAAAAACCGCGTAAAAAAAACCGTGTAAAAAAAAACCTAGGTGTACTCTCAAAAATGTTTGATATTCGCCATGTAATGCATCCAGTAAACAACAACAACACGCGTCTATTCACTATTGGTACTACAACGTAGTAATTCAGTCAACATACTTCAAAACAAACCGCGCCGTCGCCCCGCTGTGATGTTTTGACGGATATGTCACTTTTCCAGTTAACCGTTGAAAATTTGTTGCTAAATATATTTTATTAGCTAGCTAGCAGCGAAGGGTGTGCGAGGATGAAGAAAAACAAGAAAAGAGCTTTTCCGCGCTCGCTTTATTGTCAGTCAGTCAGTCAGTTGTTGTTTGTCGGTCATGCTGCCGCGGCGAAGATGATTTGTGAGAGTTTGTTTCTCAAATGATTATGAAGATGATGATGACGACGACGATGCCACTGCTGCTGCTGTTCCTCTTCATGAAGATGATGATGATGATGTGGATGGGTTATTTTGCTTGACTTGTGTGACGACGACATTAGCGCCACCACCGAGTTTTTTTTTCTTTCTTATTTCGCTCACTTTCCAACATCGCCATCGCGTGCAATCATCATCATATGATGATAGAGCGATAGAAACACTGAGAGAGAAGTTCATTACGTTTCTATTTTAAGACACTTTGCAACTATATATCAACGTTGCTGCTGCCGCAGTTGGGGTGGGCAGAGAGCGATCATCAGTAAGTATGCAGCAGCCTCCACCCGACACTTTCTTATCATCCCTTGCTTGATGAATCTCTCTCAGCACCACCACCACCTGTTCGAGGAGCGTTGCGGAATGAGGACCCGGCTGCGGTTTTCAACAATGTTGACAGACACAGAAATGCCATTTTCTTACTACGACTGATGCAATGCAGTTTTTTTTCTTTCTCTCTGATAAAGCTTTTATCTTTCGTTTGATATTCACTCGTAATAGTAATACTTTGAGTGGAAAATTGCACCTTTCCTCAAACCAATAATGTATCTCGGACTAGTTTAGAAGGTTTCATTCATGTAGAATTCAATATGTTTATAAACACGTTACCCTTCCGAGAAAAGACTAACACTAAATTTTGAATCTTAAAACGATTATAGTTAATAACATGCGTTGGAATTGCTCAAAAGCACAGAACACCAAAATATTAGGATACATGTTTCGAAATCCTTTGCCAAACACACCCACAGATTTTTTGAAGTAATACACCAAGGTGGTGGATTTTTTTGTGAATTGCACTCAAAAGAGGGTAACAGGAATTCCAAACTTAGTGGCAAAACAGAACTTGACTGATACTTTCAAAGTACTGATATTTTCAAAGTATACACCTTGTAGAAAACTGCGAAAACGGAACCCCCAGGATATCTAGCTTCATACAGACCCATTGAGCTGCAGTCCTCTCGCGGGCCATGTCGAAAAACTTGGCGACCCGTTGCAGCAGAAGGAGGGTCCTGGCGAGTGTGACCTCGTCCACTTTGCGGTACGGAGTGGCCTGGAAGACAGCCTTGACCAGGCAGTGTAATCTACAAAAGCTACAGCTGCAGCGTGCACTGGCTTATGAATCTGCGAGTCATCAGCGCATACCGAATGGTGTCCTCGGTAGCTGCTGATGTGCGGGGGTTATGCCCATCTCGGTCTTGCTAGAGGAAGATATCTTCTGCTACGAGCACAGACACATGCCAGAGAGGAATCGATGTCCAGCTGACCACTCCAGTGGAACAGCTCGGAACGCGACCGGTGGACCCATCGCTTGATTCCTAACGTCGGATTTGACTAGTCACGGACGCTTCATGCAGTACCACCATCGGTTTGGACACGTGGCCTCGCCAATTTGTCCAACCTGCGGTGATACAGTTGAGACACCAGAGCACGTAGTGTTCAACAGTCCGAGGTTCTAAGGGGTATGCAACAACATGCTTGCCGCCTGCGGACCAGACACGACAGACGACAACGTTGTGAGGAGGATGTGTGATGATGCCAATACTTGGAGTGTGGTTAGCGATGGATTCACCCGGATCATGACGGCCCTGCAGAGGAGTTGGAACCAGAACCAGTCCGCGACCGGTGTAATATGACTCCTTCGTCGGGAGCATCTGAGTAGTGTGCGTCCGAACCTAGCAATAAAACATACAAAGATAAGACTTTGCCTTTTGCGTATGCCGAGCTGCCTGGTACGTCGCGTGCGTGGGTAGGATACCTCCACCCTGCCATCTGCGACGGAGGCTGCGGGGATAAGACTTGACCTTCTCCGCAGTAAAACTCGTAAGGGGAAGAGAATTCACGCCGCGGAATACTCTCGGGAATAGTGGTCTCACGTCGCCGTCGGATGAGCCATTCGAGCCGGGTAGGATGACATCACCGTCGGGATTCATCTGAGTCGCAATCGTAAAAGATCCGTACAAGTGCTGTGACAGGCGCAAGTCTAGGATAAGCTGCTCATGATTCGGCACACGGCGGGCAAAAAGCCTAGTGTAGTCAGCCCCAAAGTTGCCAGCCAAAGGAAGGAGGTAGACCGTCACTTGAGTCGCTGTAGGATGACGTGTTCTTCGGAAATCATCCGAGTAGTTTCGGGAAGCCCCGGACGTGTGCTGTGACAGGCACGTGTCCAGGATAAACTCCTCTCGACCGGAACACGGACGGGCAAAGAGGAGAGGGTCTCGAGCCAAACCAAGAGGAGCCAAGATCTCGAGTTTTTTTTAATTTAAAATATGTTTATTAGGCCGTTTACTTTTTAGCTAAAGTTTTGTTGGTCGAGGGTCAGGGGTTTTCTTATGGCTAGGGGGAGGTTGGAAGGGGTAAGGAGAGGGAAGAGGGCGATGAGAGGGAATTGGAGATTTTAATATTAACTGTTCCCTCGATCGGGAACTGGGGGATCGATTAGTTTTGGTGCGATCATCTGCCTTATCCGACGATTGCACTGGTGAGGGTTGAGGGGTAATCCTTTTCCGAGGGGGAGATGCTGGTTTCAGATGTGCAGTTTGTTGATTTGTCCGCTTCTGTTGTGTTGGCTGCTGCTGTAGTATTTTGTCTTTGTTCTGTTTAGGTTCGGTTGGAGGTTGCGGTTTTCTGTTGTCCATTGTTTTCGGTTGGTGCTCGTCCGTCGTCTTAAAAATGCTGGCGAACGTTGGTTGTTTGCTGTTGGTTTGCTGGATCAGTTTTCGGGCGGCTGCAATTGGCATGTACTGTTCGGTGCTGATTTTTATTGCTGCTGTTTCTGCTAACCAAGTTGGGCATGCGCGATTGAATGGTGAGTGCCTTCTTTTTCGCAGTTTCCGCAGTACGAGTGATTTTTACAATTCGCACTATCATGGCTAGTTGAGTTGCACTTGCTGCACGAGAGGGGGCTGGTACACTTCTTCTTCGTGTGTCCGTACTTCAAACAATTCTTACACAGTAGGGGCAGCGGGTAGTACAAACGAGTTCGTACTTTGAGAAATCCAAAGTGGATGAACTCTGGAATAATGGTACTGCTGATAGTAAGTATCAGCGTGGGTGTACCAATAATTCCTGCGAGCATTTTTTTGGTGATTCTACGAACGTCTATCACTTTTTGGGGCGACAATTCAGCTAAGAGCTCTTTTTCTTCCATTCCTTCAGCTTCCTGACAGGTAACGACACATTTGCGTTGGTTTAAACTTGGGTGACGTCCGACAATGATAGGAGTACCAACGGTGAGACAAGTTAACTTTGCCAGTTCTCTAACTTGATCTTTACTCCTACATCTCAGTACGTACCATTCATTCTTCTTTTCGAAAAACGCGCCATCAATTTTTCCTCCGGCTTTCTGTTCCACGGATTAAGAAGTCAAATTAAGAACGGGTTCTGTGGAAGTTTATGTCCATCTGCTGCTTTCAGGGTCAAGTAGTACAGTCTTCCGTGCAGGTTTTGTGGATCCATCCATGAAGGTATTGTCCTATCAGGGGGTTCACCCGGCGATGGGCTCATCGCGCCGCTACAACTTCTCACTTTTGAGTTCAAAAAACAATAGCCTTTGTCGAGGACGAGGACCGAACACAAAAGGCGACCGGTCTCGTTCGAGGCTGAAGAGGAACTCCAGATCTCGAGTTGTTAGATGAGAAGTCATTGATTATCGAATAGAGGCGGAGGATACGTCCCTAGTTTTGAATCATAACAAGAGGCAGGGTATATTTGCTAAAGTTTTGGCTTAAAACTGAGTAAGCCGATGAGCGTTTGAGCGCGGACTTGGTCTCCCATGACGTGTACAGCCTTCGTTGCAGTTTCGGATGGGAATTATGGCCAGAGGCCCCAGGTGGACTATATGGCTAAGGGGTACATAGTACATAGAGTCGACCAATAGCACCCATGGACCCAGAGTAACATACTGGGGGGGTAGGCTAGGTTACGCGCTGGCTCGCCATGCCTTGGAATGCCATTCGTAAAAAGGATTTACAACCTGGGTGACCAACTAATAAAAAAGTCCAATGCAATGCAACACCTGTATTGCAGGACAGTACTCCGGCATTCTCGCAACATGTCCTGCCCGGAGTATTCGGCCAGCCTTCACCACCTTATGAATACGTGGTTTACCGAAGAGTCGCGCGAGCTCGTGGTTAGTGCTTCGCCTCCACACTCCATTCTCCTGTACGCCACCAAAGATGGTTCTTAACACTCGTCGCTCCAGTACTCCGAGTGTAAGCAGATCCTCTTCGAATAAAATCCTCGTCTCGTGCCCGCAGAGAGTAACCGGTCTAATGAGCGTCGTGTACAGGGCTAAGTCTTTTTGTGAAGTTCAAGTAGGCACGATCTCCGCTGATCATTCGCCACCGGATTTCCGGTTCTGTATAATAGTCGAAAGAGGACTGCCGGACAAAAAGTTAGGTATTTAGAAAAGGGAGAAGATTAAGAAAGATACATATTAAGAAACAATTATTCGATGTGTTCACTTTCATCCTCAACTACTCTCTCCAGGCGAGTTCTGAATCGGGAGCATACTTTCGCAATATAAGCCTCTGATATTGAAAGCCCATGGAAGCCTACATAGAATCGACATTTGTGTGAAAAGATTCACAGACCTTTGCTTGAACATACGCCCATATCAAATAGTTGAAGGGGTTCAAATCCGGACTGCTCGGAGGCCAAAGATCCTTCGGTCAAAACTTCATATTTGCCCCCAGCCAGGTTTGGGTCTGTTTTGATGTATGGTAGGGCTCGTTGAAAAACAACTTTCTCAGGTTCAGCGGAGTTTGCCCGAGTCAAATGAAGCACCTGATTCTTCAAAATGTTCATATAGACTTCTGTATTAACTTTAACGCCAGCTTTTATGGAAATAAGCGGCATCTTCAATACATTCGAAGCAACCGCTTCAAATACCATGACCCAGGCAAGATGCCTGGTAGTAAACTTGAATTTCAAATTCTCTGCACATTCTCTGAAACATTTTTAGCCTTTAGGAGTGAAATATAGCGATGTACGAGAACTGAATACCGCATCAATCGAAAAAAGTTTCTCGTATGAGAACACAACGATCTACTACTTTTTCTTCAACTTAGACAGAAATCGCCTCGAGCGCTCATGTCTCAGTGCTTTAATTCGTTCTTTTATCAAATGGGGCTTCGCTTTTACTAATATATTTATATTTATTTATTGTACATCAACAGACCACATATTGATCCTAATGATAAAAATTAATATTAAAGACACTACAAATACAATGGTCTACACAAAACATAAAGCTTCAAGGATTTCTCTTCGGAATGCATCCCTCGAAACGTCAAAATCAAAATGTTCGGAGCAGCGGTTGAATGTCTTGATTACACTAATAAGTGCTGTGTTAGCCCCATAAAGGGTGATACGGTCAAAATTTGGTCAATATCAACTTGACGTATTTCTTTCAATTCTGCATTTAAAAAACCTGGACACCCTCATTTTGAAGGTGTGTGTGTGTGTGTGTAGAATGTTGCTCCTATTTTGATTTTGGAATTCACTCTTCAGTTGTCAAAATGCCGTCCAAGGAAGAAGAGCAGCGTTTCAAAATTTTGCTCGCGCATCGCGAAAATTCGAGCTACTCGCACGCAAAGCTGGCAAAATCGCTAAAAGTTGCCAAATCAACCGTTACAAATGTAATTAAAGTGTTTGGGGAACGTTTGTCGACAGCCAGGAAGTCTGGATCGGGAAGAAATCGAATACCGGAAGCCGCTGAGACGACAAAGAGAGTTGCCGGTAGTTTCAAGTGAAACCCTAACCTCTCTTTCCGAGATGCCGCAAATAAGCAAATATCGTCTACAACCGTGCATCGTGCCAAAAAACGAGCCGGACTATCGACTTACAAGAAGGTAGTGACTCCAAATCGCGATGATAAACAAAATACGATGGCCAAAGCGCCAAACGATGCTGACGAAGTTTGACTGCGTGGTAATGGACGACGAAACCTACATACGTCAAAGCCGACAACAAGCAGCTTCCAGGAAAGGAGTTTTATATGGCAAAAGGAAGGGGAAAGGTAGCAGATATTTTCAAGCACATGAAACTGTCAAAGTTTGCGAAGAAATATCTGGTTTGGCAAGCCATCTGTACCTGTGGCTTGAAAAGCAGTATTTTCATAGCTTCCGGGACTGTCAACCAAGAAATTTACGTGAAAGAGTGTTTGAATAAAAAAAAAACGTCTGCTGCCTTTCCTGAAGAAACACGGTTGTTCCGTACTGTTTCGGCCGGATTTGGCATATTGCCATTACGGTAAAAAGGCCATGGAGTGGTACGCCGCTAACAACTTGCAGGTGGTTCCCAAGGACAAGAACCCTCCCAACACGCCAGAGCTCCGCCTGGCGGAAGCGGAACCTAAAGAAGACCAAAAAAACTGCTAAGGACGAGCAGCAGTTCAAGGCAAACTGGCTTTCTGCGGCGAAGAAGGTGGACAAGGTGGCTGTACAAAATCTGATGTCAGGGGTTGAGCGTAAGGCCCGGCAATTCGGATTTGGAAAAGCGGAAGCCTAACTGAATATTTTTGCTGAATTTTATACTAATTAAACTTGAAAAAGAAGTTTAATTTGATTTTTTTAAATAAACGATTTCACCGATTTACACGCGTTTTCCCTTGACCAAATTTTGACCGTATCACCCTTTAATTATTCAACCGAAGAGACGTAAAGCTGGAAAACACGATTTCTCAACCGCCTCAAATACGTTGAGTTGAAGACCTTCCAACAGTGCGGGACAATCAGTTCTAGATGAAAGGAAATCGGCTACGACAGAGGCTCCTGCGGCGGTCTTGCGGGCTTGCAGCGTGTCGATGTCGATTAGGCGACAGCGGCTCTCGTAGCTGGGAAGTCGGAACGGATCTTGCCAGTTCAAGTGTCGAAGGGTGAATCTCATAAACGCCGTTGGTTAGCCTCAATACGCTCGGAGCCGTTTTGGTAATAAAAGTACCAGATAGCAGAGGCGTATTCAAAAATAAACTGCTTTTAATGGAAGCTGCTTACAGAAAAATAAATTGCTGCGCATTTACTACGATTCAAAGGCAGGTATCGTACTTGGTATCGTCAGGGCCGGAGATAAGATTAAACAACTTCAAGTCGTCTGCGTAAGCTAATTTTGGTCCATCGAGGAGCAACAGTACGTCGTAGAAATAAATCAATATTGGTCCTAAATGGCTCCCTTGAGGCACTCCAGAGGTTGAAAAAACTAGTTGGAGAAGGATTCTGCCGTTCGGACAGTAAGTTTCCGTCCTACCAGGAAACTGCGAAACCATTCCATTAGAGACCCAAAAAAACCAAAGCGATGGAGTTTGGCGATAGCTATTTCATTGTTCACTTTGTCGAAAGCGGCTGACAGAAAAACTGTCTTGCACCTTAGACGTAAACGAGTGCTAAGGCATAAAACCATGTTGATCATATGAAAAATATGGTTTGCAGTACGAGAAGATAGAGTCCAAAACGACTAACTTAAATAGTTTGGCAATTGCGCATAAGCCAGAAATGCCGCGATGGTTGTTGACATTCCTACTTTCGCCTTTCTTGTAGACGGGAAACATGTAGGCTTCTTTCCATATAGAGGGGAACGTAGACGTATTGAACGATGCTTAGAAGATTCGTTTTATAGGGGTTAGCATATGTGATATCCAGCGCTTCAATAAAGTGGCTGGTATACCGGGCGGGCCTGCAGAATGACTGTGTTTCAGCTTTACAGACGCCTTTAAGATGATTTCATCGTCGATTGCAAAATTATCAAATGAAGTGCTCAAATGAGGGACGTTGCTTGTTGCACTATTTAACTGCTTCGAGGATATTTACTGTTATACTGTATATACTGGTTATCAACCATGGGTGCACGGATTCACCGCAGTTTCTATCAAAGTATGTGCTTACATGCTTTTTTTTAAAGATTCATTAGTTCGAAAAACCTAAAATGCAGCGTTACACCATACCCGGACCCATGGCTTTGTAAGAACTGTTATGGCGTGAATGTATTGTAATAATGTAAGTATATTATAGAAGAACACATCAATCAGGTGGGCTAGTTTACTTACACATATTCTGGCATCCGTGTATATTGTTAGCTGTTTGTACATTCTTATTATACAGGCAATTTTAGGGAGAAACACATCCTACCTGTCGGTAATTTATGGGAATCGAACCCAAAAGTTTTCTTGTCGAAACCAGAAATCGAGCTCAATGCATCTGGTAAATCAAAACCTAACTTGCGCCAGCCTATCCGCTAGAAAATCGCTTAACATAAGTTGGTTTGTATGGAACATCCTTTTCACGAAATCGTATTTTGATCATACAGAATTTTTCATCATTGCTTCTGAAAGCTAGCTCATATTGAGGATCGACAAAACGAAAATTTGCAATACATTTCGAGTTTTTAATGTCTCCATAATAGTTGGTAAACATCTCTTTGCTACTCTTTCATACGATGGATGTAACCGTTTAATTTTTCATTTTTGTGAAACGTCATTACCCGAAAGTTAATTTTTCAAAACGAGAACGGACCCATCACACATCAATCGGCAGTCTGGTGCCACCGGGTATTTTTTTTTCTCTTTGCTGTACCGGAATTTTAGCGCGTAGTTTACTTTTTTTAGAGCAGACGAATGAACGAACGAAACCGTAGCCGTGTATTCGGATGATTGTTGATGATGATGCTGTTATAGCTGTCTGTCACTTTAGCGGTTGACTGCGGTGGCGCTAAGCCGTAGAGTAACTAGTATACATATGCTTCACCAATATTTTCACCGGCTGATGACGACAAACTGCTGCTGCTGCGCTAGTGTCAATCTTTGTTACTGGTGGCGTTATTGGTACGCTTATATCGGACAGATGAAGATGTCTGTCCTCACGTACACCACCCTTATACCAGGGTCAATATCATCGTTTCTGGTTTCGGACTTATCTTTGATTGGTTTTTTTTATTGGGAAGCTGTAAGTGACAACAATTTGTACCGTTTGGCGCTACAGTTGCTATAAAGCTTCTGTGCGTATTGCATCAAATGATCTCAATAAGATGACACAGCGCGGCTGCTAATTGAGATAACAAATTTTCCAGTAATATTGTGGTGACACTTGTCCATTTATCTCTTAAATGGATGGATGAGTTTGCCTTTTTTTTCTAAAAAAGTCTTGTTTTGATCGTTTTGAAACTATTTCTATCCGTTTTTTAATATGATACAATCTACCTGATTGAAATGAGCATACCACCTTATCGTGTGCAATCGTTAACCGTATCAATCAGTGGACTTATGAAGTACATTTTCTCTATTAACTTTCCTCGGTTCGGGTGGGTGCCAATTTACACGGTGCACCTGGTGATGATCAAAAGTTCCATGCACCTCACACATCACTATACGGATGAAATCAAGGAACCGGTCACGGACAAACAATTCCCAGCAGTCTCTTGCATGGACATCATCGGATGGAATTTAGCACTGGTTGCCGTACCTTCCAGTAACCCATACATCATCGTGCAAAGCCGGGTGGGGGTCACGCCCACCATAATCCCACCATGTCGGTATACATTTTTAACTTTTTTTTAGGTCTCTCTTCACTTCTTCTAACCGACTCCTAACTTGGGTGCGCGCTTTGGCACAGAAGTGCACCATCATTGGCACTCTTCGAGTTCGAAGGGGTACGGAAGCAGAATTCCGTGTCGTCCATCTACATCTAGGTAGGTGTTAGAACGTGTCGCACAGGTGGTGTTGTTTTCCAGAATGAGAAGGTAATTTTTCGAGAGGAAGAACCTTCATGAAGTAAAAATTTTCTTGCTCTATTTTTTTCAACATTCAACCAACTGCTCAGAACATTTATTTTGCAGGGTTCATGTCAATAGATTCAACCTGGACGTTGTTGACGAAATACCACAGTATGACTGATTTCTTTAACTTTTTGTACGCTCGATGGAACGTAACAGACGTCTCATTTTACATGGAAATTTTCACGTTGATTATCCGAGCATTGACGTAAGTTTTGCTTTTCACGCCACTAAAACTGCTGGTCTGTCACACTTGGTGTTGTACAGATTAATGCATTGAGAAACCTCTTCCAGTGTTCAAATGATAATACATTTCGGGAAACTTTATTCGGTCATCGGTTTTCGATTTCTTATCCAGAGTTCGTAACAGTCAAATTGTAAAACTTGTTCGTTCGTTTAGCGTGATTGTAGGCAGTCTTCGGTAACTCCGGGTTCGCCCCACATTAGGACTAGGAAAAAGCTTCTCAAAAAGAAGGTTTTCATTAACGCTTTTGGGTGGAAAGCTGCTCTAGTCCCCCTACAAGCATTCTGCAAACTGAAATTAAGAGATTTTTCCACTAGAGTGATGTAGGTATAATTTTCTCGAACTTCTTTCTTATATCGTGCGAGGCCTTAGATGCAATATGTTTGTTAGGAAAAAAATCGATGTTGGGAGTGTGCTAGTACAAGCTACCTTTTACTAGCACAAGCTACGACACATTGGATGAAAGGGTTCAGCTAGTGGTTGATGAAAATCGATGTAGGAAGAATGCTAGTACAAGATAGAACCGGAATAATATAAGTCGATTTTTCTGCGACACTAGTGAAAAGTGATAATCGATGTTAGGAGTACGCTAGCACAGGCTAGTCGCTGTAAAATTAATTGGTTTTAGTTTAGACTGTATTTTGCGACAGCTTGATGAAATGGACTAGGTCAGTTATGGACAGCCTCAAGTTGAAATCGATTTCGTTCGGCAGCCGAACAAATCAATCGGAGAACGCATCGAGGCGTGGCCAAAAGTGGAAGGGACAATGGAATGCTCGTATGCATTCGTGTATGGTAAGCTTCGTTCAGGTGTCGTGATTTTATTCCTGCAAAACTTGGAATTCGTCAATGAATAACTGTTTTATTTGTTTTTTACGCATTGACGTACTCATTGGAACTCAATCTGCACTAAACGATTCGAAATTCGGAAGAAATTGATCGAATGATAATTGATCTTTCCGAAACGATAGTTTCCATCTCTTGTAGTGGATGATGAAAATCGATGTTGGAAGTATGCCAGTATAAGCTCACATCGATCACAATCGATGTTGAGAGTACGCTAGTGAAAACTAGTAGTCTATTACCAGTGTGATACTGATTGCTTTTAAGCTATATCTTGCGAACATGACAGGCCTTGCTAGTGACAAAATCCATGTTAGAAGAACGTTAGTACAAGCTACTAGTACTGTTACCGGTGGAACAATAGCCAATTGATAATCGATGTTGAAATTGGGCTAATATAAGTCAATGCCGATATAAAACTGGTTGATTTCTGGAAATATCTTGTGTCACCTACACTCAGAGGAAATCTTATTATAAATTTCATAAGATACATCTTATGAACCACTTTTTTGCGTCCAAACTAATTTTTCATAAGAGTCTTATGAAATTCTTTCAATTTTCATACGATGTTCTTATGAAAAATAGAAGAAACGGCATTGTGAAAAAATGATGAACACATTCATTTATAGCATCAGTTTTTTTTTCATCATCTAACAGTACGAAGCAATCGCCAGTTCAGTTATTATAGTTTTCCTTCAATGTTAAATGATATTGTTATCTCCGGAACGGTAAGTTCGATTTGATGTTTTTGGTGTGAACGTTGAATATATTAGTAAACTAAAATACATTATTTGTTTACTTTTCAGCAAGCTGATCGGCAAAAAACGAAAGGTCGAAGATTAAGATGCGGCAAAAAAAACTTTGATGGAGCCGTCTGTTGATGCGCTGCTGATGGTGACCATGAAGAATTTAATTTTAAACAAATTTGGCAAACAATAAAGTGAATGTTTTCAGCATGAAATATCGAGAATTTTTCTTATTAGAAAGTGATTTACTGTTTCCATAAGAATCTCTTATGAAAAGCAACAACCTCTCATTGAAGTAGGCGTTCATCTTCAGAATTCATTCGCGTCATAAGACAATCTTATGAATTTCATAAATTTTTCTTATGGCGCCACTTCATAAGAGAATCTTATGGCATACATAATAGTATTTTTCTGAGTGTACGCTGGGAGGGCTCGTACATGAAAAATAAGACGAGTATACTGCGGGAAGGTGTCTGCGACACCTCTCGACTGTTCCAAAGCAGATATGTTAAAAATTTACAAGGTGGACGTTGAAACGGCCTTTCTCAATAATCAATTGAGGAAGATATCGCGCCAGCACAAAATTGAACTTCGGAAGTCCGGACTTCCGACTGACTTCCAACAAAGGAAAATGATGTACTAGATTGCCAGAAGTCTGTGTTCTGCTGTCAGTCAAATTTGATTTAAATGTACATTACACTTTTTTAATGATGTTCGATAAAGATAGCGAAATCTGGTTCCACAGTTCGATTAAAAAATAATCAGTGAAAACTTGTATTGAATATTGTGCATTTATGATTTTTTTAGAAACGTCGCTGGTGAACTGACAGCTCAACCCAGACTTCTGACACTCTAGTACTGCATTTTCCTTTGTCGTAAGTGCGAACTTCCGAAGTAATTATTGCGCCAGCACTAAATTTTACTTCGAAAGTAACTTCCGGACTTCCGACTGACTTCCGTTAAACGAAAATGAAGTACTTGATTGTCGGAAGTCTGTGTTCAGCCTCATTTTCCTTTGTCGGAAGTTCGGACATCCGAAGTAAAATTTAGTCCGGACTTCTGACTTCCGACAAAGGAAAATGATGTCCGAAGTTTACGTTCTGCTGTCAGATCACCAGCGACGTTTCTAAAAATTGGATTTAAATGCACAATATGCTTTTTTAATGACGATCTATAAAGACATTTCGAACAAAAAAAATCGGTAAAAACTTGTATTAAATATCGTGCATTTGTGAGTGTTTTTAGAAATGTTGCTGGTGAACTGACAGCTCAACACAGACTTCTTACAATCTAGTACTGCATTTTCCTTTGTCGGAAGTCCGAACTTCTGAAGTTATTATCGCGCCAGCACTAAATTTTACTTGAAAGTAACTTCAGGACTTCCGACTGACTTCAGTTTCAGGAAAATGAAGTACTTGATTGTCGGAAGTCTGTCGATGTTCTGCTGTCAGATCACCAGTGAAATTGAATTTAAATGCACAAAGCATATTTAATGATGGTCGATTAAGATAGCGAAATCAGGTACCACAGTTTGAATCCAAGAAAATCGGTAAAAACTTGTATTAAATATTGTGCATTTATGTTTTGTTTTAGAAACGTCGCTGGTGAACTGACAGCTTAACACAGATTTCTGACTATCTAGTACTGTATTTTGCTTTGTCGGAAGTCCCGACTTCCGAAGTTATTATTGCACTAAATTTTCCTTCGGAAGTAACTTCCGGACCTCCGACTGACTTCCGTTAAAGGAAAACGAAGTACTTGATTGTCGATAGTCTGTGTGCAGCTGTCAGTTCACCAGCAACGTTTCTAAACATTATTTATTAAAATTCACAATATTGTATATTTAAAATAAATCAGTAGAAACGTCGATGGTTGACTGGCAGCAGATCACATACTTCCGACGGTCTAGTACTTCATTTTCCCTTGTCGGAAGTTCGGACATCCGAAGTAAAATTTAGTCCGGACTTCCGACTTCCGACAAAGGGATATGATGTACTAGATCATCCGAGGTCTATGTTCTGCAGTCAGGTCATCAGCCACGTTTCTAAAAATTGGATTCAAATGCACAATATGCTTTCTTCAATGACGATCGATAAAAATAGCGAAATCATTTGCTACAGTTCGATCTAATCAAAAAAAAAATCGATAAAAGCTTGTATTAAATGTTGTGCATTTATGGGTGTTTTTAGAAATGTCGCTGGTGAACTGACAGCTTAACACAGACTTCTGACAATCTAGTACTGCATTTTCCTTTGTCGGAAGTCCGAACTTCCGAAGTTATTATCGCGCCAGAACTAAATTTTACTTCTGAAGTAATTTCCGGACTTCCGACTGACTTCCGTTAAAGAAAAATAAAGTACTTGATTGTCGAAAGACTGTGTTCAGCTGTCAGTTCACCAGCGACGTTTCTAAAATTTTTATTAAAATTCAAAATATTGTGTATTTGAAATAAATCGGTAGAAACTTCATTGGTTGACTGACAGCAGATCACAGACTTCCGACAGTCTAGTACTGCATTTTCCTTTGTTGGAAGTCAGAAGTCCGGACATTCGAAGTAAAATTTAGTGATGAAATGGGCAACTACTAAAACGTCAGACTGCAGAAAAGCTTGAAATTTATGTCATTAGTTTTTGAAGTTTTGGAGGTCTGGTTATTTTGGTCAATGTTGTAAGTCTTTTATCAAGTATTCTAACCATTTAAGTCTTTTTTGTCATTTTCGTCATTTTCGTAATTTTTGTCATTTTTGTCTATTTTGCCTTTTCATCTTTTTGTATTTTTTTGTCTTTTTTGTAATTTTTTGTCGTTTTTGTCATTCTTGTTATTTATGTCATTTTTGTTATTCTTGTCATTGTGTCATTCTTGTCATTATTGTCTTTTTTGTCTTTTTTTGCCTTTTCCATATTTTGTCTTGTTTGTGTTTTTGTCTTTTTTGTGTTTTTTGTCATTTATGTCATTTTTGGTCTTTTTTTGTTTTTCAGTCTTTTTAGTCTTTTTGGTCTTTTTAGTCTTTTTAGTCTTTTTAGTCTTCTTAGTCTTTTTAGTCTTTTAAGTCTTTTTAGTCTTTCTAGTCTTTCTAGTCTTTCTAGTCTTTCTAGTCTTTCTAGTCTTTCTAGTCTTTTTAGTCTTTTTAGTCTTTTTAGTCTTTTTAGTCTTTTTAGTCTTTTTAGTCTTTTTAGTCTTTTTAGTCTTTTAAGTCTTTTTAGTCTTTTAAGTCTTTTAAGTCTTTTAAGTCTTTTTAGTCTTTTTAGTCTTTTTAGTCTTTTTCGTCTTTTTAGTCTTTTTAGTCTTTTTAGTCTTTTTAGTCTTTTTAGTCTTTTTAGTCTTTTTAGTCTTTTTAGTCTTTTTAGTCTTTTTAGTCTTTTTAGTCTTTTTAGTCTTTTTAGTCTTTTTAGTCTTTTTAGTCTTTTTAGTCTTTTTAGTCTTTTTAGTCTTTTTAGTCTTTTTAGTCTTTTTAGTCTTTTTAGTCTTTTTAGTCTTTTTAGTCTTTTTAGTCTTTTTAGTCTTTTTAGTCTTTTTAGTCTTTTTAGTCTTTTTAGTCTTTTTAGTCTTTTTAGTCTTTTTAGTCTTTTTAGTCTTTTTAGTCTTTTTAGTCTTTTTAGTCTTTTTAGTCTTTTTAGTCTTTTTAGTCTTTTTAGTCTTTTTAGTCTTTTTAGTCTTTTTAGTCTTTTTAGTCTTTTTAGTCTTTTTAGTCTTTTTAGTCTTTTTAGTCTTTTTAGTCTTTTTCGTCTTTTTAGTCTTTTTAGTCTTTTTAGTCTTTTTAGTCTTTTTAGTCTTTTTAGTCTTTTTAGTCTTTTTAGTCTTTTTAGTCTTTTAGTCTTTTAGTCTTTTTAGTCTTTTTAGTTTTTTTAGTCTTTTTAGTCTTTTTAGTCTTTTTAGTCTTTTTAGTCTTTTTAGTCTTTTTAGTCTTTTTAGTCTTTTTAGTCTTTTTAGTCTTTTTAGTCTTTTTAGTCTTTTTAGTCTTTTTAGTCTTTTTAGTCTTTTTAGTCTTTTTAGTCTTTTTAGTCTTTTTAGTCTTTTTAGTCTTTTTAGTCTTTTTAGTCTTTTGAGTCTTTTTAGTCTTTTTAGTCTTTTTAGTCTTTTTAGTCTTTTTAGTCTTTTTAGTCTTTTTAGTCTTTTTAGTCTTTTTAGTCTTTTTAGTCTTTTTAGTCTTTTTAGTCTTTTTAGTCTTTTTAGTCTTTTTAGTCTTTTTAGTCTTTTTAGTCTTTTTAGTCTTTTT
The DNA here is from genome assembly GCF_029784155.1 of Uranotaenia lowii. Lineage (NCBI taxonomy): Eukaryota > Metazoa > Arthropoda > Insecta > Diptera > Culicidae > Uranotaenia > Uranotaenia lowii. Next base: position 376,570,946 of record NC_073692.1, on the reverse strand, counting down.
AGTCTTTTTAGTCTTTTTAGTCTTTTTAGTCTTTTTAGTCTTTTTAGTCTTTTAAGTCTTTTTAATCTTTTTAGTCTTTTTAGTCTTTTTAGTCTTTTTAGTCTTTTTAGTCTTTTTAGTCTTTTTAGTCTTTTTAGTCTTTTTAGTCTTTTTAGTCTTTTTAGTCTTTTTAGTCTTTTTAGTCTTTTTAGTCTTTTAAGTCTTTTTAGTCTTTTTAGTCTTTTTAGTCTTTTTAGTCTTTTTAGTCTTTTTAGTCTTTTTAGTCTTTTTAGTCTTTTAGTCTTTTTAGTCTTTTTAGTCTTTTTAGTCTTTTTAGTCTTTTTAGTCTTTTTAGTCTTTTTAGTCTTTTTAGTCTTTTTAGTCTTTTTAGTCTTTTTAGTCTTTTTAGTCTTTTTAGTCTTTTTAGTCTTTTTAGTCTTTTTAGTCTTTTTAGTCTTTTTAGTCTTTTTAGTCTTTTTAGTCTTTTAAGTCTTTTTAATCTTTTTAGTCTTTTTAGTCTTTTTAGTCTTTTTAGTCTTTTTAGTCTTTTTAGTCTTTTAAGTCTTTTTAGTCTTTTTAGTCTTTTTAGTCTTTTTAGTCTTTTTAGTCTTTTTAGTCTTTTTAGTCTTTTTAGTCTTTTTTAGTCTTTTTAGTCTTTTTAGTCTTTTTAGTCTTTTTAGTCTTTTTAGTCTTTTTAGTCTTTTTAGTCTTTTTAGTCTTTTTAGTCTTTTTAGTCTTTTTAGTCTTTTTAGTCTTTTTAGTCTTTTTAGTCTTTTTAGTCTTTTTAGTCTTTTTAGTCTTTTTAGTCTTTTTAGTCTTTTTAGTCTTTTTAGTCTTTTTAGTCTTTTTAGTCTTTTTAGTCTTTTTAGTCTTTTTAGTCTTTTTAGTCTTTTTAGTCTTTTTAGTCTTTTTAGTCTTTTTAGTCTTTTTAGTCTTTTTAGTCTTTTTAGTCTTTTTAGTCTTTTTAGTCTTTTTAGTCTTTTTAGTCTTTTTAGTCTTTTTAGTCTTTTTAGTCTTTTTAGTCTTTTTAGTCTTTTTAGTCTTTTTAGTCTTTTTAGTCTTCTTAGTCTTTTTAGTCATTTTAGTCTTTTTAGTCTTTTTAGTCTTTTTAGTCTTTTTAGTCTTTTTAGTCTTTTTAGTCTTTTTAGTCTTTTTAGTCTTTTTAGTCTTTTTAGTCTTTTTAGTCTTTTTAGTCTTTTTAGTCTTTTTAGTCTTTTTAGTCTTTTTAGTCTTTTTAGTCTTTTTAGTCTTTTTAGTCTTTTTAGTCTTTTTAGTCTTTTTTGTCTTTTTTGTCTTTTTTGTCTTTTTTGTCTTTTTTGTCTTTTTTGTCTTTTTTGTCTTTTTTGTCTTTTTTGTCTTTTTTGTCTTTTTTGTCTTTATTGTCTTTTTTGTCTTTTTTGTCTTTTTAGTCTTTTTTGTCTTTTTAGTCTTTTTTGACCTTTTTTGTCTTTTTAGTCTTTTTTGACCTTTTTTCTTTATTGTTTTCTGGGTTTTTTTTCGTTTTTATCATTTTTGTCTTTTTCCTCTTTTTTGTCTTTTTGTCTTTTTTGCCAGTTTTTGTCATTTTTGTCATTTTAGTCTTGTCATTTTTTCATTATTGTTGTTATTGTAATTATTTTCATTATTGTCATAATGGTCAATTTTTTTTTATTTTTTGCCATTTTCGTCTTTTTTGTCTTTTTACTCTTTTTAGTCTTTTTCGTCTTTTTAGTCTTTTTAGTTTTTTTAGTCTTTTTAATATTTTTAGTCTTTTAAGTCTTTTGAGTCTATTTAGTCTTTCATTTGGTCTTTTTTAAGTCTTTCAAGTCTTTTTAGTCATTTTAGTCTTTTTTGTCTTTTTAGTCTTTTTAGTCTTTTTAGTCTTTTTAGTCTTTTTAGTCTTTTTAGTCTTTTTAGTCTTTTTAGTCTTTTTAGTCTTTTTAGTCTTTTTAGTGTTTTTAGTCTTTTCAGTCTTATTAATCTTTTTAGTCTTTTTGATCTTTTTAGTCTTTTTAGTGTTTTTAGTCTTTTAAGTCTTTTTTTTAGTCTTTTGAGTGTTATGAGTCTTTTTTAGTCTTTTTTTTAGTCTTTTTTTAGTCTTTTTTTAGTCTTTTTTTAGTCGTTTTTAGTCGTGTTTAAGTCTTTTTTTTCTTTTTTTTTAGTCTTTTTAGTCTTTTTTTAGTCTTTTGAGTCTTTTTAGTCTTTTTTTGGTCTTCATTTAGTCTTTTAAGTCTTTTAAGTCTTTTTGGTCGTTTTTTTTTGTCTTTTTAGTCTTTTTAGTATTTTCAGTCTTTTTAGTCTTTTTAGTCTTTTTTAGTCTTTTTTAGTCTTTTTAGTCTTTTTAGTCTTTTTAGTCTTTTTAGTCTTTTTAGTTTTTTTAGTCTTTTTAGTCTTTTTAGTCTTTTTAGTCTTTTTAGTCTTTTTAGTCTTTTTAGTCTTTTTAGTCTTTTTAGTCTTTTTAGTCTTTTTAGTCTTTTTAGTCTTTTTAGTCTTTTTAGTCTTTTTAGTCTTTTTAGTCTTTTTAGTCTTTTTAGTTTTTTTAGTCTTTTTAGTCTTTTTAGTCTTTTTAGTCTTTTTAGTCTTTTTAGTCTTTTTAGTCTTTTTAGTCTTTTTAGTCTTTTTAGTCTTTTTAGTCTTTTTAGTCTTTTTAGTCTTTTTAGTCTTTTTAGTCTTTTTAGTCTTTTAAGTCTTTTAAGTCTTTTTAGTCTTTTTAGTCTTTTTAGTCTTTTTAGTCTTTTTAGTCTTTTTAGTCTTTTTAGTCTTTTTAGTCTTTTTAGTCTTTTTAGTCTTTTTAGTCTTTTTAGTCTTTTTAGTCTTTTTAGTCTTTTTAGTCTTTTTAGTCTTTTTAGTCTTTTTAGTCTTTTTAGTCTTTTTAGTCTTTTTAGTCTTTTTAGTCTTTTTAGTCTTTTTAGTCTTTTTAGTCTTTTTAGTCTTTTTAGTCTTTTTAGTCTTTTTAGTCTTTTTAGTCTTTTTAGTCTTTTTAGTCTTTTTAGTCTTTTTAGTCTTTTTAGTCTTTTTAGTCTTTTTAGTCTTTTTAGTCTTTTTAGTCTTTTTAGTCTTTTTAGTCTTTTTAGTCTTTTTAGTCTTTTTAGTCTTTTTAGTCTTTTTAGTCTTTTTAGTCTTTTTAGTCTTTTTAGTCTTTTTAGTCTTTTTAGTCTTTTTAGTCTTTTTAGTCTTTTTAGTCTTTTTAGTCTTTTTAGTCTTTTTAGTCTTTTTAGTCTTTTTAGTCTTTTTAGTCTTTTTAGTCTTTTTAGTCTTTTTAGTCTTTTTAGTCTTTTTAGTCTTTTTAGTCTTTTTAGTCTTTTTAGTCTTTTTAGTCTTTTTAGTCTTTTTAGTCTTTTTAGTCTTTTTAGTCTTTTTAGTCTTTTTAGTCTTTTTAGTCTTTTTAGTCTTTTTAGTCTTTTTAGTCTTTTTAGTCTTTTTAGTCTTTTTAGTCTTTTTAGTCTTTTTAGTCTTTTTAGTCTTTTTAGTTTTTAAGGCCTTTTTAGTCTTTTTAGTTTTTAAGGCCTTTTTAGTTATTTTAGTTATTTTTTTGTCTCATTTTTGTCTGAGTTTTTTAGTCATTTTTGTCTCACTTTTTTAGTCATTTTTATTTGTTTGGTTTGTTTTGTCTGAATTCTGTTTCTTGACAAAATTTGGAACTGATAGGGGGCTGGGAGTAACTTGATACATTTGCTAGGGTTGTACAAGTTGAAATCCTACTTAGTTGATTTTTATGGTTTACCAGTTAAGTGTGCTGCTGGATGAGACTTATGGTTTGACATAATACTTCACCTGGAAAGAAAGAGAGAAACAATCTAAATTAGAACACTAGTGTATAATTCAGATAGAAACATTTATAAAATTTTGGAATTACTAAGAAATCACCGTAAAGAGTTAATCAATTCCTATCTAAAGTTCTTTAAAAATTACTTTATGAATTACGAAAACTAAACAAACATACAAATTGTAAATAAATTGAAATAAAATAATTCAATTTTGATATAATCAACCAATTATATCAAAATCGAGAGAATGTTCAACTTATAATGGTGTGTCATATTATTCACAGAATAAACCATATTAACTAAATTTCCGGGTTTTTTTTTGTGGCAATCGACCTAGCAGAGACACGCCCTGCTGCTGGGAAAACAATCCGGGTACTTCCTCTTCTTCTTCGATGTCTCCGCCATACCGTCGTTTCAATCGAGGTGAGTGTAGAAGGTCTGCTTGGCTCTTGAATTGGCCGAGCGAGCTGCCAACTACAATGTTGCAACAAACGGTGGAAACCATCCAAATCGCAAATCGCGGTGCAACCCCAAGTTTTTCGAAAGGTCTTATGGGGTGAATTGAACTTTTCGGGAAAACCTCCGCACCAACGATGAATTGAGCGATGCGGGAGTTAAATCATCGGACACACCCAAAATGCAACAGCCGTATGACGATTGTCGTGTTCGATTAATTAGGCAACTGCCGGGAATAAGCGACGGGCGGGAAAAAATTAAAACAGAATCAGTCCGAAATGTGTGTCTGTGTGTGTGGGTGTTTTTGCACCGGGAAGTGTGGTTAATTGAGTGCCAGTTGTTAATTTTTATTGAGGGCAATTGGTAAGGTTTCGGGGATCTATATATTCAATTATCAGAGCCCGTCATTGCGCTGGGCAGCTCAAATAACTGAATTTATGGTTTCAAATATTTAATCAATCGAAGTATTTCTTTTTTTTGGTTCTGAGTCAATCCGCGCGCAAGTGATTATTGCACAGAAAATTTCTGGAAATTGTGATTAGCGATAAAGTAAATATTTCTCGGAATATTTTAGGTCGGTCAACCGCACACACAAGCGGCGGGCAATCCCGATAAATAAAAATCCCAAACGTGGAGTATTATGACAACCCACATTCTTATCAGAGAGGTGCATCGGCTAGTCCTCATTTCCGATAAGATTAAATACCATAACAACGTACGAATTCAGCCATTCACGGGATGACCGCAGGAGGCGCCACTGAAGATAAAAAATGGAAAGATAAAACCTTAACCACACATAAAACGACCTTGACTCTGAAGTACACCCACGTCGCTGATAAACGGGTCAAATATTGCAGCACCAGTATGAAGTACTTTTGTATGGATGCACTCCTCGTTAAGAGCTGGCAAAAGTATTACGTGTGAGTCAGTGGAGAAAACCCTGTGTCGCCGAATGGTCAAGTGATTTAGAGCAGCTTTTTATAATGTCATTGGCATTCCGGGTACCTTTTCCCGAGCTATCTCTAATCCACCCAATGAACCACACCACCCATTCAACCTAAATAAGCCAGGACGGATTATTTTAATGGCATTCCGATGCGGAATGTCGTCGGTAGCTTACCTTGCATATGGTAAACAGGGCGGCAAAACGGAAATGCTTTACGTACGTGGGAGTTGGGGAGCGCAGATTGTACCCTGGATGCTTTCACTTGCATTTGTCCTACGCTGCCGCAGTAGTAGAACCATAAAGTCATTGTTGAACCAAGTGTAGACCAACTGGTAAAGACTAGTGCAAATATGCAAGGTAGAAAGCTTAACACCACAGACAACTATCTCTCTGGGATTCTGTTGAGATGCAGTCTTCCTTGTTGGGCTAACGCCCACCTTGAGTTAAATTGTATTCCAGTGTACCGTTGATGACAATATGTTAGGGCGACTGTTGGAGCAAGACTGATTTTCATTATTGAGAATCTATAAATAAGTAAAAAACCAGAAATAGGAATCCAATCAATGCATTCCTTATCAAGAAATTTAATACCAACACAGTATGAAATTCAAAAATTTAAGCTACAGACTTATCTTAGAGATAATCGAGTACAGGAAAGAAACCTGTTCTAATCTTAGAAACTTCTGCTCTTAAGAGAAAAAGCACACTTCCAGTGATGGTTTAATCTTCATATCATACAGTGATTCGTGCGATTTACTTCAATTTGTCTTAGAAACTTCAGGGTTGCTCCAGGTGGATTTTAGAAAGATTTCCGAATTTTGCTTTTAGATTAAAAAAAATAAATTAAAATCTTCGAGACTACGACCAATTTTAAGCTAAAATAAATAAAATAGATTTTCATGAAAAAAAAAATTGTCTGTGGTAATGACTCAACCATTCAGTCAGCAAAAATTAGGTGTTGAAATGATCGTAATTTGAAACTATTGCGAACAGAACCGATGAAAATTAATGTTGAAAAACCTATGAAAGTATTATTCGCCATCCCCCGGTGGGATTCGAACCCATATCTGGCGTATCTCTATGGTCCATGTATCGAACATGAGTAAGCGAGAGTCCAGGGGACCGAACACTGTCACTGAATCAAAAAATATCATCAGAGTAAAAACTTATGGAAGTTCAAAGTCGAAGTGGCAGTGCGCGTGCTTCCCATTTCTATACAATTATGAACAGTACTGTAGATCCGGAAATCAGATTAAAGTGGTCTTCTTCTGGTTCTATAATAAAAAAAAACGCCAAACATGAAACATCTTAGTTTGTTTCTCTATTTATAACTGTCCTCAATTATCTATAGTGTTATTTTTTTAGTTTCAAAATGTTATCACAACTCACTTGAATCTCACAAATATTTTTCAGCCGTCATTAGACTCTCTTTTTTTTCTTCTTTTTTTTTAAATTTCAATCTGTCCCCCCTATCCATTTGAAATGCATGAATAATTTTCAGCTGTCCTCTCGACTCGTTATTTTTCTTTCAAGACTTTACTGTACTCTAGACTCGCTTCTTCGCAATTTCAAGCTGTTCTCTTAACTCACTTTAAATGTGTAAATATGTTCCATTCGACTCGCTAATTTTAGCAAATTGAGGCTGTCTTCTCAATCCTTTCGAAATGCTCAAATTATTTTTAGTTGTCCTCCCGATTCTTTTTTTTTTTTTTTTTGCAAACTGAATTTTTCACAATTTTTACTCAAGATTCTTGTGTTTTGCGACTGTTTATCAGAGGCGCCAGCTTTAATGATTTTTTAGGATCTATACTGATTTTAAGGTGGCGTATTGATTTTTAAAAATTGCTTGAATTGTACTGACTACTGGTCTACTAAAACTACTGAACCGATCAATGTGAAATTTGGTATTGAAGAGTTCTTGGGGTCGGAATGGTGTCCAAAATTATTTCAAATCGCCCCGATTTAAAGAAGGGGGGCTCCCATACAAAACTAATAAAAATATTACACGATTCGGTTTTCTTAAAACTTTTGTAGCAATTAACGTTAAATTTGGTGGTAGCCGTTTTCAAGACCATAAATGGTTTCTATAATACTTTAAAACCCCTAGCAATTCAAAAAGGGGGCTCCCATAAAAAATTTACATTTTTTTTGCGGCAGCTTTATGAGAAATCACAGCTCTTTTGAGGCCGAAATTTCTCACCGCGGGGGAAAGCTGGGTAAATGAAATGGGTAGAATTTGGAGGAGACCGCAATACACCGGGAAATTAGGAATGTGTCCCAATTAAACTCCGGTTGCTCTCTGACAAGTCAAACTCTGGCGAACCAGGACTGGGCTTGCCAATGAGCCGTATTACGAGCGAGGGTATTTCAAATCAGTTGTATAGTGTGTAAATGTGTAACATTTAGTGGTATGAATAAGGTTTAGCAATTGCTTCGGTAGCTTTTTCTTAGCTCGAAATCAAGCAAAGCAAAAGCCCAAAGCATTTGCTTAGTTTGGTATGAATAAACATTTGCTTAGCGGATGTGTACTAAAGTCTTAGAACATAGCTTTTGCTTCGAAAAATAGAGCTATCCAACCAGCAGAATCTGAAGTTTTCTAAAGTTAAATGAAAGAGGACGATCAGAAAATTGAAAAGTACGGCTAAAATAGCCATGAAGTCGACGGTGCGGATGGTGGGTGTAAGAATGACCGGAAAGTTTTTGGTTAATTCTTGCTCGTATGTTGATGTTTAAAGAAAAATGAATACATATTCGAATATAGTCAAACAACAAATGGCCTAGCTTAAACATTTATCATAGCTCTCCCACACGTATTCGGATCGGGATAATCCGATGTATAAAAAATAAGCAATAGGCGTGCATCTTAATTTAAACATTTTTTTTAAATCTTAGAAAGAAAAAAATCACGTAAATATGGAAGTCTGAATTATGTTTTAAATTATAACAATTTTCTTCCAACTTCGAGCCGATTGGGACTTCTTCCACTATAGCCGGAATTTTTCTAATTTGGAATATTTACTAATTGATTTGTTTAGTTTCATCTTCTTCTTCTTCTTCTTATCTTCTGGTGCTGATTGGGAATCACATCACAATCAGCTTTTGATGGGACCGGTATCTTAGACCATATACCCAGCAACGATTAATTTGGTAAATCGCCTCGCAGTCGGGCGGGAAATACGGTAGGTCCTATAATCCGGATTCTACCTCTCGCAGAAATTTTGCTACTTCTTTGTATAGGGTTATGTCTTGTGATCTAAACAAATCTATCAGTGTTTGGTATTTGCCTTGGAAGGAAAAGTTAGCTCTTTTGCTGTTGAATTTATTGCAGAACAAGATGATGTGTTCTGCTGTTTCAAGTGTTCCGCATAGGTCGCAGTTTGGATCTTCCTCTATTTTCCACTTTGCAAGCCAATACTTGGAGTAATTATGTCCTGTCATGACACGGTTCAGAGTCCTTATTTCCCAATGGGTAAGTTTTTTGTTTACGTACCATGGAGTCTCTTCGAAGTTGCTCTGTATAGCTTGGAAATGCCTCCCTGGTTCTCCTTCTCGCTTTGTGTAATCGGTGTACCATTCTTTAGTTGATGTTAATTTTTCTTTGCAGAAGATGTTCAAGGCATCCTTCGTGAAAAGTCCATTATCATACACATTCGAAGAGCTTGTTCCAGCTTTAGCCAAGTCGTCAGCAATTTCATTTCCTCTAAGATCGATGTGACTCGGTATCCATTGAATAGAAGTCCCAAGTCTATATGCAGTGTTGATGATTTGTTGGACGATGCCATTCCTGAGGTCGTTTTTCAGTGAAGCTTTAATTATGTGACATGCTGATTTTGAGTCGGTAAATATTACTCCATTGTAGATTTGGTTTTCTTCGAGTAATTCGAGTGCAACGTGGATCGCAAACATTTCGGCAGTTGTAATGCTAGTTTCTCTTGCTAACTTCAGACTTGTTCTATTGTTGTTGTTGGACAGATAGATTCCGATACCACATCTTTCTTCAATCTTTGATGCATCTGTATATATGGCTGGACGATTTTTATAAATCGAATTTTGAGCAAATAGTACCATCTGCTTCCATACTTTTGTATCATTATTACGTTTCACCAATTTTGAGTTGTTAATATCAGTTTGGATGTCTATTGCGTTAGGGAAATTAGTTTGGATTCTAGGTATAACTGCTTCGAAAGTGTTGCGATATGTTGTGAATGTTTTTTCGATCAGCGTAAGTTTGTTACTTGTGATATCTTCTTCTTGCAGGTTTATCAACTGTTTGTGAACAGCTGTGCAGTTTGCCATGTGTTTCACAATTTCTCTGCATGTAATATATTGGATTCTTATTTTGGGTGGACTTTCACCTACAAGTGCAGCTAGTGCATTGATGGGTGTGGATTTTGTGCAGCCTGTGATTTTCCTCCAACATGTGTTCGTAAGTACCTCCAATTTTTTTATATAAGTTTTTGCCGCGTTTCCAAAAATGGAGATGCCATATTCGATTGTGCTACGTACTAAGGTTCTGTATAGTAAAGTTAGAGTTTCAGGGCTGCTTCCGCTTTTGATTCCTGAGATGACTTTAAGCATGTCCAAACGGTCTTTAACTTTTCTGTCTAAGGATTGAATTTGGGGTCGGTAGCTAAGAGATCGATCTAGTTCGATTCCAAGGTATTTGTACGATCTGACGGTTTCAATTTGCGTCCCTTGAAGACATAAATTCATCCTTTCGTTTGTACACTTAAAAATCATAGCCTTTGTTTTATTCGCGTTGATTTCTAGATTTAATGTTCGAGCTTTTTCTTCGAAAAGTTGAAGAAATTCTTGCGACTTTTCGGTAACAATTCTCGCATTCTTTGCAGATACTATGACCATGAAATCATCAGCGTATTGCACAAGTTTAACATTTTCGATCTCGATTTGGTGAAGTGGAATGGTGTAAATATTAAATAGAGTTGGAGATAGGACGTCTCCTTGGGGTAGTCCGTTACTCACTATTCTGTGGAAATCACGGTCGCCAGATTTAAGGAAGATTTTTCGGTTTCTTAGGAATGCACCGACCCATCGAATAAGTTCGTAGGGTATATTAAATTTGATCATTAGGTTTTCCAATTCTGCAGTTCGTACTGCATTAAATGCATTTGACAAGTCAATGAAAATTGCAGCTGTTATTAGGCCTTGCCTTTTGTTGGATTGGATTAAATTTGTTACGTATGTGCAACACGTTATTGTTGACTGGCCTTTTCGGAAACCAAAGGACAACTCTGGAATTATATTTTTAGAATCCAAGTAGTTTTGTAGTTTTCGGTGGACTGCGGTATTTAAAATTTTTGTTAGTGTTGGTACTAACGAAATTGGTCTGTTACCTGCTGCTGTCGATTGATCTCGACCCGGTTTTGGAATGGCGATGGTCCTAATTTCTTTTAATTGGTGTGAAAGGTTACCATGTCTCCACATCTGGTTGAGATCATAGATAATGGCGTCAACTATCTCAGGTTTCAATTGCCGCAGCATGTCGTAGGTAATTCTGTCGTTTCCTGGAGCACTGGATTTCTTTTTTTGGAGAATGCAATGCCATTCTATACGATTAAGGATATTGTATGTTGTTGGTGGTTGTGGCCAAATAGATTCTTCCATGTAGGGATCGTTCGAACCGAAATGGAGGTTTAAAAATTCGTTTGCTAATGGAGGGCTATCTTGCACGGCATTGTTCCTCTGAGTTTTTCGTCTACCTGTTAGGCCACGAATTTTGTGCCACAATTGAGATGAGTTAGTGTGAGGGTCGATTTCTTCAACAAAATTCTTAAAGTTTTTCCTCATGTTTTCCTTCTTCAAGCGTTGGAAGTAAGCCGATTTTTTCTTTAGAGTTAGTAAATTTGTTAAGTTCGAAATTTTGTTGAATTCAGAAAGAGCTTTTTGTTTCTGCACCCAAGCTTCTTCCACCTCATCGTCCCACCAGTATTTTGGTTTAAATTTGTCTCTGATCTTATTGCTGTTTATTATTTTATTTGACTGGTTTGTAAGTTCAGTCGTGTTAGATATTTCTTCTAGTGTCAAGTTGCTTATGTCTTTGAGGATTTGAGCTCGTTTATAAACAAATTTTTGTTTTTGTGGGGTTGTAGATCTTAACTCGATATGGATTAAAAAATGGTGACTTCCGACTGATTCGTCCAGGACTTTCCAAGATGCATCAAAGTATAGATTGTTTGATATCGCTGTTATGTCTATTGCTGTAGGGCTTTTGTTTAATTCGGGAGGTTTGAATGTTGGACTACCGTCATTCAAAATTATCAAATTCGAATTATTCAAAATTTGAAGTATAATGGAACCTTTTTTATTGGTGCTTGAGTTGCCCCATACTGTATGATGACTGTTTACGTCTCCTCCTAATATGATTTTTGGAAATCTGTTGAAGTGTACAGTAATACATTCAAGTTCCTTGCGAATGTCTTCGCAACTAGTGGAAGGGCTTATATATAAAGCGATCAAAATTGTATTGTTTATTAATATTTTTACTGCTACGCACTGTATAGTATTTATTGAAGGTAAGTAAGGAATTCTTTGGAAACCATAATCATTTCTTAAGTAAATGGCTGAGCCGCCATATCCATCGTCACGTGACTGTAAAATTCTGTGGTAGCCACTGATATGATATGAGTTGGTTTTTTCGAGCTCTTCCTTTGTCCACGTCTCTGTCAAGATCGCTGCTGAGTAGGACCCTGACATTAAAGTTCTTTGCAGTTCTGATTTGTGCTTTGATATACTTTGTACATTACATTGTAGTATTGTTAGTGCTGACATTTTTGTTTCTTCAAGGAGTGGGTTTAGGAAGAATTTATTTAAATTTTTTAATTTATTGTTTTTTATGAATTGTGTCAAATTTAATGAATTCTTTGCTTTTCTCAATAAAATTTTCTCTAATTTTTCCTTTGAGGCTGCAATCTTCTAATATTGCAGTATAGTACCTCATAATTGCCTCTTGAATGGCATGATTAATTGTTGATTGATTTACGATCTGTTTTTGTTTTTCTAGATTCTCTACTTTCTGTTTCCAAATTTCTATTTCGCTTACCTTGTGGATGTTGTTCAAACCTGTTGTTAGTTTCATCTTAGACGAATCATTTCATACAACGACAGGAACATGCAAAAAGCTGGGTTATCACTTCGACTTTTCTTTATCCATGTTGAAAATGCTGTTTTGAATTGTATTGAAGTGTAATATTGCTAATTTAATAAATTCATGACATTGCTAAAGAATTTTTTATTGGAAAAGTCTGCTACCGAGCATGCTTAGAAAATAAAGCAATTGCTAGAAGATTTGTCGAGCGATTACTTTAGATTTGGGCTTTATTCATACCAAATTAGCTTGTTCTAAAAGTAAAAGCTCCTGACAGAGAAAACAGCTGTCAAAAAAAACTTTATTCATATCAACCGAAGCAATTGCTTTAAGCGACTGCTCGACTGCTCGATTTAGTTTAGCAAAAGCAATTGCTAGGTTTTTTTCATATCACCTATTGTGCCAAGTGAAGTGAGCTACAAACAACAGTCTTTGTATGGTTGTGGATTGTTGTCCCAGTCATTAGTATTCTGTCATATGAAGAGAGCAACAAATGGTAGCCTTTGTAAGGCTGAATGATGTTGTCACAGTGAGTAGTATTATGTCATGTGAAGTGAGCAACAGTAGCCTTTATAGGGCTAAGGTTTGTTGTCACATTGAGTAATATTGTGTCATGTGAAGTGAGCAACAAATAATAGCCTTTGTAAGGCTGAGTGTCGTTGTCACAGTGAGTAGTATAACGTCATATGAAGCGAGCAACAAATAGTAGCCTTTGTAATGCTGAGTGATGTTGTCACAGTGAGTAGTATTGTGTCATGTGAAGTGAGCAACAAATAGTAGCCTTTGTAAGGCTGAGTTTTGTTGCCACAGTGAGTAGTATAACGTCATGTGAAGTGAGCAAAAATAGTAGCCTTTGTAAGACTGAGTGTTGTTGTCACAGTGAGTAGTATCATGTCATGTGAAGTGAGCAACAAATAGTAGCCTTTATAGGGCTGAGGTTTGTTGTCACATTGAGTAATATTGTATCATGTGAAGTGAGCTACAAATAGCATTAGCTTTGTTGTCACGGTGTCTAGTGTTTTGTGTAAATAACCCATCCCAATTCCCGGTCAAACAGTCATTATTGATCGGACCTTTAACTGATTGGTTGAACGTTTGTGAAAAGCCCTGGGGCCAGCACCGTGATACCCTGCTTCACCTCAGTTTTAGTGATCGGGTGGTGCTCCTAAGTATCGCAAAATTGTGATAGTTTTGCAACGGAATAATACTTAGGCGACAAGGCATACCCAATTATATCCAAGTGATATAATTGAGCCTTCAACCATGCCCAGGGTATTAAAAAAAGGGGGCTCCCATAAAAAATTAACAAAAATTTGACACAATTTGAACAATTTTTGGACAACTGAACCGATTAACGTGAAATTTGGTGTGCAGCCGTTTTCTAGACCGGGAAGGGTTTCTTTAATATTTTTAAATTTCTCCAAACCCAAAAAGAGGGGTGGGGGGGGGGGGGCTCCTATACAAAATTGACTAAAAATTGACACAATTCGAACAATTTTCAGAAACTAATGAACCGTGATTACTTAATGAGAAATTTGCTGTGTTGCCGTATTCGAGGCCGGGAATAGTTTCTATAATTCTTTCAAACTTCTCCGAATTCAATCCAAAAAGGGGTAGGGGAGCTGCTATACTAAATTAACAAAACATTAAAAAAATTTTAACAATCCTCGAAGGGTTTTTGTTAAAATTTATAAACGTAAGCGTTTTGACATAAAAGAGATGATTTATTGAATTGAAAAATAGGTTTTAAAAAAATAAGATGATATGTTGACACTTTCCATTTTAATGAATGAAGACTCTCATACTGTAACTTATGTCTTAGTGTTTTAATAAAATTTGGCACCTTTTTTGATTCTGTACAAATTTTTCTGTATTTAAATTCTCCTTCCGCTTTATAAAGGGACAATTTTTTTTTTAATTCAAAAGGTTTATTTATTGTATTGAAGATGCCCCCCTCCTCCTATTTTATTTAAAGGGTGGTTTCTTCAACCTTGAAACCTTCAAGTAAAGTTGAGACTCAAGACAATCTAGAACAGTGGTTTTCAAAATAATTCCTACCACCCCCAGGTGCGCGTTTAGATCCTACAAGGGGGCGATGGAGGGGCTCAGACAGAGTTGCCGATTTTTGTTCCATTTCGGAGCAAATTACTTCTAAAATACCCTTAAGGGGGCGGTGAGCTCTGAAATATTGAAAAAGTGGGCAGTGGGCGAAAAAGTTTGAAAACCACTTATCTAGAAGCTCAGATACAATGAAAAACTGTTCGCTTTTGGATAATGTTGAAATTAAGACTTAATTAAAACGAAAAGGAGACGTTAGGATAAGTTGGCCATACAATTGGGAGATCTTACAATTGAGGCCCTTGGAGCCAAAGGGGTATAAGTGACAAAATGGAAAAAATCGAGATAACCATCTAGAACGAATCCTTGACTGTCAATCATCATATGCTATTTTAATCATAATTTTATTTCACTATTTTGTTATGTTTAGATCTAGTTGAAAAAATCGTGCTAACTGAAATTTCCTTTTTGTTTGGAGCCAAAGGGGTATAAATGCTGCACCCCTCCAAAGTCCATTAAACTGATGTACTTATACCCCTTTGCCACCAACCCTAACTTGATTTCATGAAAGTAATGTTTTTTCATCGGGACCAAAAAATTCTAAAATTAATGTAATTCCCTTTTCTTTTGAATAGATGATGATGTTTAAAAATTTACCATCAACTATGATTCATCTGATTGCATTTAGTGAAAATTCTAGTAGGAAAAAAAATTAATATATTTAATTATTTTTTTCCATTTCAATAACAAATTAGCGGATCACAAATTCCTAATTTCTGGATATATGAAGTGTGTCACGGATTAAAGGCTTATAAAGTACAATAAAATGTATTTGTACGAGATAATTGGGTTAATATTGAAGCACCTATCGTTAATTTACTGTAAAAAACCAACTCAGAGTGACCGCAAGTCCCATTCCAATACCCAATTGATTAGGCAAAGGCGTACAAAACACGTGGTGATTGGAATTTAGTGGAAAATACCTTTCACGAATTATTATAAATTAATCTTGATGAAAAAACGTTGTTTGGAGAGATTTAGTAGAAGTTGCCAAGACCAGGTCGATCTTCAGCCATAAAATCTCTTAACCTACTGTACCAGAGTATATTTCTCATCAAAACAACAAAAAATATATTTATACGAAAACTAATTGACTCTTGTAGCAATGAATATTTATGGTTTCTTACCCATATCAATAAGATAAAAAAACCTGGATGTGTAAATTTGTTGGTGGCAAAGGGGTATAAGTGAATTTATTTGGTGGCAAAGGGGTATAAGTGCATGTGTTTGGAGCCAAAGGGGTATAAGTACCAAATTTAAAAAATATGTATCGCCTCATTAAACGTCAAATAAACGTTGTTTTTTGGGAAAATGTTGTAAAATGCTTTGTTTTTATTTAGAAAAACCATTCACATGAAAAAAATTCATAAAAAATATCTAAGGAATTTACTGGAACACAACGAAGTTCAAGTGCTTTTTTCTCGAAATCAGGTTTTATGCACTTATACCCCTTTGGCTCTGAGGGCCTCAATTTTGAAAAAAAAAATCACTAAACAAAATTCATGTACCGCAACGTATTTTGCGCCAGTGTTATCATTTTTTTCCCTTTCTTTCATATTGACGTATAAGCGATAGAAAATTTGCGCATGAAATGATTCACTGTGATTGTTTTCCATACCAACAGAATCCGTAGCAAAGCAAATCCTACCGAAGCCTGTTTAATATTTAAACAGGGTTTTAATTCTCCCGGCTGCTGGTGGAATTTTGTACAACGCACGCAGAGATTCAAAACGACGACGACGACGACCGCAACATCCTCAGCCACGTATGGTGCAGTGACAGAAGTCAGTTAGTACCTACTTACTGGCTGCTAGCACCATTTTCAGCAAGTAGATGCAAACTCGCTTCTTTCTTCCATAACCTCGCGGATGGCAGTTTGGATTCGCGTATTTAGTTTGATGGTGCGCTCTAGATCTATACTAGCGGAGAAAGAAGGGGACAAGTCGGGTAGATTCCATATTTGTGACAGAAACCGTCGTCGTCGTCGTCTACCATCCAATATATTGTCAACAGTAAACAGCAACAAAAACAACCACAATTGACAGCCGCGCACGTCACAAGTGCTGCTGCAGAGCAACAATGTATCATCGTCGCCGGGTTGTTGTCAATGGCCTCCAACTTCAACAAAAATCCACCGAGAGAATGACTCGACTCGAATGGGTAACTTTCCATAGGCTTTTGGATTGGCTTACCGCATATTTTTCTCGGATTATACTAATCTGCAGACACATTTTGATATATCTGGAAAATATTTACTTTCCTGGGTAGCAGCTGTACAGCAATGCAAATGGCAATGAGATGCAATGGCGTGTACGGGAAATTTTTCCGTCATCGAATTTGGGATTGTATGGTGCTGCCGCAGTTTATATTTTACTATGATTCATTTTCTAAATGGGGATTTCCGAAATACATTCCTAAGCCGAAAAATGGGTCTTAAGCTCTACGCAGAGTTCAAGAGACACGCAACGAGCAACAAGCAACTGGTTGCCCTAGACCAGACGTTGTTGAATCATTTGTATTTAGTTAAAGTTCAGCCATTCGAAGCAATGCGATGCAGTTCAAATTAAAGAGCTGAAGGTTTTGAAACGTAGAAAGAAGTTTGTATTTATATTTTAGGTGTTTTTATTGATATTTTGCACATACCAATTCCTAGGATCGAAAATCGAAATTTGAGTTCCTACTCATTCGAATATATGCTAAAATTCCTCCAGATTTTTTGTGGTTTTTTATCTGTCAAAAGGATTGAGAAGACAGCCGAGTGAGTCGGATGGAACATATTTACACATTTGAAGTGAGTTAAGAGGACAGCTAGAATTAGCAAAGAAGCGAGTCTAGAGTACAGTAGAGTCTTGAAAGAGAGGACCAAAAACAACGAGTCGAGAGGACAGCTCTATATATTGGAAAAAAAGTTATTCATAAACCACTTGGATAAAAAGGAAAAAACCGCGAGTCCAGAGGACAGCTGAAAATTATTCATGCATTTCAAATGGATATGGGAGACAGATTAAAATGAAAAAAAAAAAAAAGAAAAAAGAGAGTCTAAATGACGGCCACAAAAATATTTGTGAGATTCAAGTGTGTTGTGATAACATTTTGAAATTAAAAAATAACACTATAGGTAATTGAGGACAGTTATAAATAGAGAAGCAAATCGGAGATGTTTTAGGTCTGGGGTTTTTTTTTATATTATAAAACCAGATGAAGACCACTTTACTCTGATTTCCGGATCTACAGTACTGTTCATAATTGTATAGAAATGGGAAGCATGCGCACTGTCACTCAATCAAAAAATATCATCAGAGCAAAAAGTTATGGAAGTTCAAAGTCGAAGCGGCAGTGCGCGTGCTTCCAATTTCTATAAAATTTTGAACGGTACTGTGTATCATTTTGAAAAATAGATACGCTGTTTAAATACATCAATTTAGTTAAAAATGAAACAAGATTAAAAAAAAAAGAAAAACGGCAACCACGGAAAAACAGCTGGGAAATGTTTTTGCATCCAATTGAGTGGATTGGGAGGACAGCTCGGAATTGCCGAAAGCTTGAATTGAAAGCAAAGCGTGCAAAAAAACTGCTAGTCTAGAGGACTGCTTAAAAACTATTTGCGTGTTTCAAGCGGATTGAGAGAACAGCTTGAAATTGAAAAAAAAAACGGATTATACAGCTTGTATCAAAGTGAAACAAAACTGCAAGTCAAATAGGCAGCTGAAAATACTTGAGAGGACAGATTGGGAAAAAGTCGGGCAAAGAGTCGGAAGATAAACTTGAAATTGTAAAAAAGACCATTCGGGAAGTGAGTTAGCAAAAAAAAAAGAAACACAGCGATGATCAATATTTGAGCATTTTGAATGGGTTCAGAAGACAGCTTAAAATTGCCAATAATCAAGTCGGAAATACTATTTGGAGAAAGAAATACAGCAAATCGGAAGAACAGCTGAAAAATGTTTAAGTATTTCTATGTGAGTAAGAAAAGCCACGAGTCGAGAGGACTGGTGAAAAACTATTGAGTGTTCCGAGCGGATTGAGAGGACAGCTTGAAATTGAAAAAAAAAATCGGATTGGACAGCTTGGAACAAAGTGAAACAAAACTGCAAGACAAGAAGGCAGCTTAAAATATCTCAGGATTTCAGGTAGATTGAGAGGACAGTTTGGAAAAAGAAAAGAATACAGCAAGTCGGGAGGACAGGTGTAAAATGTTACAATATTTTATGTGAGTTGAGAATAAAAAATGAGCAGAGAGGGTAGCTTGAAAAAATGCAACAATTAGGAAGGACTGCTAAAAAATATTTGAGCATTTCGAATAGGTTGAGAGGACAGCTTAAAATTGCTAAAAATCGAGTCGGAAATACAAATTGGAGAAAGAAATACAGCGAATCAGAAGAACAGCTGAAACATGTTTGAGCATTTCCATGTGAATAAGAAAAACCACGAGTCGAGAGGACTGTTGAAAAACCATTGGGTTTTTCAAACGGATTGAGAGGACAGCTTATATTAGTTTATATATTAGTTTTTCAAGTAAGCTGAACGAACAGCTTGGAAAAAAGGAGAGAAAACAGCAATTCGGGAGACAAGTGCAAAATGTTAGAATATTTTATGTGAGTTGAAAATAAAAAAGTGAACAGGGAGGACAGCTTGGGAAAAGAAAAAAAACACCAAAAAGTTGGACGATAATCTTCAAATGGTGAAAAAGACCATTCGAAAGGACAGTTTGGAAATAAGAGAAAAAAGCGATTTGGAAAGACAGCTGAAAAATATTTGAGCATTTTGAATGCGTTGAGAAGACAGCTTAATATTGCCAAAAATCGAATCGGAAATACAAATTGGAGTAAGAAAAACAGCAAGTTGAAAGGAAAGCTGAAAAATATTTGAGCATGTCCAAGTGAGTAAGAAATGACAACGAAACGAGAGGACTGCTAAAATATATTTGTAAATTTGAAATGCAAAGGGCGGACAGCTAAAATTTCCACAAAATTGTAAAAAAGCAGCAAACCGAAACAACGTCTGAATAATATATGTGAGGTTTCAAGTGCGCTGTGAGGACATTTTAAAATTAAAAAAGAATACTGGTTTAGAAGAAGTCTTTAATCAAATAGAGAAACAAAATGAAATGGCTCTAATATTGGAAAGCAAGTTGTAAACGATCTAAATAACATCCAGTAGAAGGTCTAAAACCAAATTCAAATCAAAATCTCTCGACAAAATTTGTTACATTTTTTTTTTAAATTTTCATTAACGCATCCTACATTGTACAACTGAAAGTGCATACCCCACACGAAGCCGATGTTGGTTCGACTAATAGTCGGTCGAGTCGCTATCTGCCTCTCCAATTTTACGGGAATGCATTTTCGTGTTTTCGTTTACCGTTTTACGAGCTGCGGATTTCGCGGTTGATTGTATTTTAGTAACAATTACTCGAGAAAGACATCGTCGATTCAAGTCCGAATGGAAGTGTTTCCACCAGATAGCGAATATATGGGCATAGAAGACAAATTTCATTCGTTTAGTTAGACAATTAAGATGTAATAGTTTCCATACTTCGGTTACCAGGCGCTAGCAATTAATGGTCGAATTTATGGATGATCGCATACCATCTGTGTCATTTGTTGGGTATGGTGTTTCATTTTTGCACAGATGATTCAGATTGGCTGACACTTCGAGTGGCCCCGTGAATTTCCCCTGACTTGGTTCAGGTTCAGTTGCTGATTTATAAACGCTTATTGGTCATCAGACTCAGGAGTAAGGAATTCTCACTCGAAAAAAAATCCGACAGTCAAGAGGTTTATTATTGCTTTAAAATAATCAACCTATTTGTGTCAAACTTGTTATCGCACAAATGTTTCATAACCGAAGAAAGTTGATCGGAAGTGACAGTTTGAATCATCCAACGGAAACTGTTATCATTGAATTGAACTAGTGTTAACACTAAAAAAATCGAATCAATTTGAAGCTTTGTCTAGTTACTCAATCGTATTCCGATTCGATTTCATGATAAATGCTATGCTACAAAGCGCCTAAATATCCAGTTGTTCCAGCATATGGAACGAACAACAAAGCGCCGTAATAAATTGGCATACTTAACCTTACGCATATATCAGACAAACGCCTGAGCTTTGTGCTCTAGCTACATACGCAAAAGAATCGACTGGCGCGCGTTAAATTTGTGGCGTTCAGTTTTCTTAAGGTCTAAACTCCAATATTATCTTTGGAAGAACATTCAACTTTATCCATCAAAGTTTTGAAGAAGATAATTTATCACATTATTTTTATGTGATAACAATTTTACATTTTGAATTTTCTATCTTTTATTTTTTCAGGTCGCTGAACGACATTCTCACGGAGCGATCATCATTAAAAGCAGTGAATTTGTTCCTAATGCGTATTTACTCGCTCGTCACAAACAGAACATGGCGAACTAAACTTGAAATGTAAAGAGTGAAAACGTAAAAGTGGAAGGCATAAAAAACTAGTAATAAAACACTAGTTCAACCTACCTACCTTAGTCAAAGTGTCGAACAGACGAAACAGTACCAGAAGTCTTTGGGGAGGGACTGGATCTGGGGACACCAAACGGAGACGCAGAGCTAAGAAGTTCAGTCTCCTCTTTGGAACTGCTGTGCTACTGCTGCTAGGAGAGGTTCAGATTGTAGTTCTTTGGCTGTCGATGGTAATCGTTCGAGTTGTCGAGTTGTATGTGGGATTCTCGATTCGCCAGAAAGAGCACAGATTCCACACACATTTGCGCCAAGTTTGCTCCGGCAGTCAGTAGTAACTAAATAATAATCGATAAACAACAACCATCCAATCCAGCAAAGCAAATCGGCGAGGAAGAGTGAAGCATCATGATGATGACCCCGACAAGAAATTTTTCCACACAACACTACTTGCCAGCCGAACAGAGGGTTCCATTCCGTTTTGCCGTTGATACAATGTTGCAGCTGGATGGCTAACTGTGAGTCTGCGACTGGTTAATGAACCAGCTCTCCGGATTCCTGCTACCCACTACCAAAACCAGTAGGGTCGAGTTACTGAATGTGGCCAAATATGGTACCCGGAAAGATTCGGACAGGGATCCTCTTTATTCTGTAACGTTTCGAAATGATTTACAGTGTTACTTCCAGTACTGATAAATCATTTACTCTCAACATCATTTGAAAAAACAAAAAAAAATCATAAAATAAATTTTCTACTCATTTAAAATAAGTTCATTTAGAACAGCGATCGGTGAGCTTCGTTGATACGGTGTTGGCCATCAACAGCACAATCATTCCCGAGTTCGTCAACATTGAACGTCTTCGAGGAAATTCATCTCTACTATAATAACAAGTGAAACTGGCTTTTTCTGTGTAGAAAGTGCTTGAAATATAGGTATAGGATCGAGTCTACAGGCAAGTACCCTTCGAATTCAAGAGCCAATCCCTTGCGTGATAAATTTCTACCAATTGACAAATCTCTACAACGGTGTTGACGCCTATCAACATGCTACGCTTGTTAACTCAACAAGCACAGGGCCTTCATCACCGGGACGCAACGTATCATGTCCAACGGAGACCCCTATTACCTTAGACTCAGGCGTGTGGTTCCCGTCAACGTCATTATTCGTCCCGGTCCTGAGTTCGTATGTGGCGTAGGGGTTCTACAGCCGTCTTTTTATTAGTTGATTACCCTGGTGATAAATCCCGGTTTACAGATTGTATTCCAAGGCATGGCGAGCCATCACGTCCCCCCGTTTGCTACTCTGAGTCCATAGGTACAATGGGAAGACTCATGATATACTCCGTGTATACCTCCTACTAACTAAACTTCACCCGGGGCCACAGACTATACTTCAATAGTAGGAGGTATTCGCGCTAGTGCGCTCCAAGGCAATACACATTAACGAGACCACTTTTAGCAAAACCTCTCATCCTTATGACTCGACGTCTGAACTCTCTCCATGAGAACCGACATCTCCTCACAATGACTCCAGATTCCCACATAAACCTCTTCTCTTCGCGACTCGAGGCCTGATCTCTCCTCTAAAGACTCGAGGTTCAACCCCTCTTCGCAACGACTCGAGGTTGACCTCTCCTCTGCACGACTAAGGCCCGATCTCTCCTCTAGCGACTCGAGATCTGACCTCTCATCGTAATGGCTCGAGGTAACTTCTACCCCTTCTCTTGTTGATTAAAGGCCAGATCTATCCTCTTGCGACTCGAGACCCAACCTTTTAACGTAAAGACTCGGGGTTGACCACACAAACCTCTTCTCCTGAAGATTCGAGGCCTGAACTCTCCTCTAAAGACTCGAAGCTCGACCTCTTATCTTCAGGATTCGAGGTTTGCTACCTTTTTGCCCGTCGTGTGCCGATCGAGAGCAGTTAATCCTAGACTCATGTCTGGTACAGCACACGCGCTGGACATATTGCAACACTTCGGATGATATCGGACAAAGACGTCATCCTATTCCGACTCAAATGGCTAACCCGGCGTCGAGAGCCACTCTACCCGTGGGTATTCCCCGATCGTGGAATAACCCTTTACCAACAATTTTTACTGCGAAGAAGTTCAAGTCTTATCCTTAACCGCACTTCTCGAATACTTCCCGAATGTGGAGCATCCTACGCACGAACGCGGCGTAGCCACGGCATCCGCTACGCAGAAGATATTGCCTTAGCTTTGTTACTTCAAACCGTGGGGTCGGACGCACACTACTCGACAGCCCCCCGTCGATTGGGTAAGTCTACCTTTGGCAGACTACCCTTTGATTTTCGGCCCACGTCTGTTTCTGCCTGTTGTGTGCCAGATTGAAGCTTTTTCTGGACTCGCGCCTCTCTCGGAACACATTCGGGACTTTGAACGCTAGAACTCGGATGTTTCCCGACAGTGACGTCATCCTACACTGACTCGAGAGGCTCGCCCGGCATCGAGAACCTCTCTACCCGTGGGTATCCCCCGACAGTGGTTACCCCTCTTCCTGCGAAGTCCTGTACGAGGAAGGTATAGTCCTATTCCCGTAGTTTCCCCTATAGGAAGCGGCACTACTCGGATACTCCCCGGCGGTGGGATATCCTACACACGTTCGAGGCTCACTCATGACCTCCGCTACGCAGAAGATGATGCCTTATCTCCGTCGATGGAGTCATCCTACACCGTTCGCGGACTGCCGTTGACTGCAGCTTCTCTGCAGGGCAGTCATGATCCGGATGAACACATCGCTGACCTCATGCCAAGTGTAGGAGTCCGTACACGTCCTCTGCACCACCTTGTCTGCTGTCGTGTCGGGCCCACAGATGGCAAGTATCTATGTTGTTACGTACCACCGCAAACCTCGGACAGACAAACACCACATGTTCGGGTGTTTCCTCTTGGTCACCCTAATCTGAGCAATACGGCGAAGCCACATGTCCAAACCGGTAGTTATACTTCATGAAGCATCCATGACCAGTCAGAAATTGCTTCATATGGAAGTGCACTTCACCGTGTCTTCTTGCTATCCAGCTCTCGATGTGCGGGATCAGACGATGAGTCCACCTTCCTCTTGCTGAGCTGTCCCACAGCTGCTGACATTTGGGCATCGAGTCCTTATTGGCGAGATCTCGTACGTGGAGATCCCCAGTCTGTAAGCTCAGGCAAGTATGGCCCTCCTGACCGTCTTCCTCTACTGCTTACCGGCTCTTGTTCCTGCTACGACGTCGTCGCTTTCACGGAAACATGGCTGAACAACCGTACCATCTCGAGTAAGATTGTTGGACCAAATTACGTTGTTTTTCGTTGCAACCGCAGTTTCCGTAATAGCAAGAAGACCACTTCTAGAGATGGAGTTTAAATTGCTGTTAAATCCAATTTCCATGCACTTAACGATGACTTCTGGCACGACTTGGAACTTGTGTGGATCCGCATCGATCTTGGCAACTGAAAACTCTACGTATGCGTGCTGTAACTGCCCAATGATTGCACGCGAGATGTCGCTCTCAACGGAGTCATTTTCTCGCTGCATATCCAAAGTGAACTCCCTCTGCGCCTCCGAAGATGATATTCTCGTCATTGGAGACTTCAATATACCCGGTTGTGTTTCAGCTATGGTAGCTTTTTGTACTCGGATCCCGTGCGCTCTACATTCTCGGCGCCTTTGAATATCATACTAGACTCCCTGTGTATAGCGACCTTGCGTCAAATAAACAGAGTTGCAAACGAAAACGACCGTATGTTGGATATCTGCTTTGCTAGCAATCGGTCTAGTGTTCCGACTATTCATTTGGCTCCTGCTCCGTTCGTTAAGGCTTACCATCTTCACTGGTTATGCTCGAGGTCACTAAGTTGTATGTTTCTGTCGAAAAACACTTATCTTTCTCGGCTTCAAGAAAGCGGATTTCCATGTCATCTTTCGTATACTGGCCACCATCGACTGAGAATCTCAGCTCGATTTATTGAATCCCAATGCTGTGGCCGAAGCCTTTTCGCATATCTTAAATTACGTTATCGACCGCCACGTGCCAAAGCGCACGACTTCCGAGAATTTGCGGACTCCCTGGTTTACGAAAGAACTGCGTCGGCTAACGACGGCGAAGAGATGTGTACTTAGAAATCATCATAGGCTCAAATCCTCCCAAATTAAGGATGTATACCCAAGAATGAATTTCGCTTACGAAAAAGCTAGTAAAAGTTGTTACCAAAATTATCTTTTCCGAGTACAACGTAACCTCAAGTCCAACCAAGAATCGTTCTGGAAGCATGTCAAAAGTCATGAACCTGGTAGTCCAACTCAAATGTTTCTGGATGGAGACACTGCGAGCTCTGATTGCAGAATCAGTGATCTCTTTGTTCAAAAATTCTCGAGTACCCAAACTCGTTCTGACACTATCAAAAGTCAGCGTATAGAACATGCTATTCCAACTGAAATGTTTCTAGATGGCAACACTGCGAACTCTGATTGCGGGATCAGTGATCTCTTTTCTCAAAAAATTCTCGAATACCTTTGCTACTTCTTCAACATCCCAAAAACATGTAGAGAGTGCTGTCAGGAATGTTTCACCACTTGGCTTCTGCATAAGCACGATTGTAGTAGAGGATGTGGTCATATCTAAAGCTGCCGTAAAGCTCAAAAACTCTCTCTGTAGGCCCGGACGGTATACCATCTTCCATTGCTAAAACGATTAGTGCCTTTTTTACAGACTTCTGGGGGACTAATCTTTCAAGCTTCTTTGGACAGAGACACCTGCCCTTCACTGTCGAAGGAAGCTTATATGTTTCCGGTCCATAAAAAGGGGAATCTGAGAGGTATCAACAACTTTAAGGAGTGCACCGAAAATAAGTTATAAACACATTTTTTTCATTGTATTGATTTTATTGATGATTCAAACTATTATTGGTAATACTCTCGGACTTTCGACTTGACGCGTTTCAATAGGTTTTGTATAGCTGATTGATCACACTTCTTGACCGCAGTATTCCAATTTTTCTTGAAAACTGCCATTGGCCTTACCATCCTTCTTGGAAATTCTCTTGACGATAGCCCAATATCGTTCTATGGGGCGAAGCTCCGCAAACACTCCTTTTGGTAGATATCGGCATTTATTGTTCCTTTTGTAAAGAAACTTGCCGACTTCAATTCTCAGGAGCAGGTTGCTTGCCACACAAGCCGTTTGTTTGGACACTTTCTGCTTTGCTGTACCGCTGATCCGCTGTACCATTCCGATCGATGTCCCAGCTTTTTTCGCCAAATCCCATATGGACATCGATCGATTCCGGTTGATTACCTCACGGTCCAGATTCGGGTCAGATGGTCCTGGTTTTCGGCCTCTTCCTGGCAAATCATCGAACGTATAGTGTTCCCCGAACTTGTGGATGATGGATTTTACGCTCGCCGGATGAATGCCGAAATGTTTCGCCACTTCATTCATCGAGATGCCCTTCTCTCGCATCAAAGTGTCCAACACACGAATTTCAACTTCTCTTCTAATTCGCGACATTTTGGGAGAAACGAATGTTTCAAACGTAAACAAAGCGCTGGTTCACTCTTGACAGATCAAGATGCTACATACAGGTGAGCACAGTTGTGCGCGTTAGTAAGTAGAAGGCCCAAATAAATTTATAGTTAATTTTCGATACACTCCTTAGAGGAATTTCCGCATTATGTGCAACTTCCATACTGTTAGAATAAGTCGTCGTGGATCCGATTTTCTAGTACTGTAAGCAACATTTTTAAACCGATCAGCATGGATTTTTGCCCAAACGCTCCACGACAACTAACATGTTGACCTTTATCTGTGTACGAAAGTGTTGCTGCTAAATCGCAATCCGACGCCATTTATACCGATTTGTCAGCAGCATTTGGTGAATCACGATATCACCATTGATAAGCTTGGACGTTTAGGATTCTGTGGACCTATACTTGGCTGGTTCTGCAGTTACCTAACATAGACGTAAATTGACAGTTCGCACAGGAGATTTCCTGTCCAGCCAGTTCTCTGCCTCCTCCAGTCTGCCCCAAGGTAGTCACTTAGGACCGATCATCTTCTCAATCTATTTTAACGATGCTGCTATAACTATATTGATGATCTTAAACTGTTCTACACCATAAACGGTCAGGACGACATTGATTTCCTGCAAAACGAGTTTCGTCTATTCGCACACTGGTGTGACATCAACTGCCTGTCTTTGAATCGCTGAATGTGCAGTCATCAGTTTCTCACAAAGACGGTAGCCTTTTTGTGTGGAGTTCTTCTTAGGAGATGAGTCCATTGCGCGAGTGAACTTTATCAATGATCTGGGCGTAATGCTCGACCGTAAGCTTGAGTTCAAAAACACAAATCTACGAACTACGTCGTCGATAAAGCCTCTAGAAGCTTCGGATTTTTATTTCGGGTGGCCAGGGACTTCAAGGACGTGTACCGCCAGAAGAGCCTATATTGCAGCATAATTCGATCCATCCTCGAATACGCATCAGTTGTCTGGTGTCCCCACTACTGAGACTGAGAAATCAGGACCTTCAAATGCGGTTGAACAACTACGGAGCCAATAGTGCTTTCATCGGTGTTATGAAAACATTCAACCACTTTTTTGAGTTCTTCGACTTCGACGTTTCGAGGAATGTTTTCCGAAGAAATGTTATAAGAAAATTGGGAAATCGTAAGTTAGATGTACATATTGTGCAATTTTTATTTTTATTTTTATTCATCATTTGGACCTATACTTGGACAGTTTAAATAAATAAACGAACAAACAAACAAATCGAAGGAAAAAATGTAGGAAGATGCTACAACTTTTGCTTGTTCAACATGCTGCATCACGGATCACTTTGACAAAAAATGCATAAAACACCCAGATTTCGACAAGAGTACAGCAGAATGTCACTATCCAGTAAGCTGATCCTACTTATTTAGATGGCAGAAACAATTTTTCATAAAACCAGCAGCACAGTAACTGTACTGTACCGGAAAAAAAATCACCACTTTCTTTTGAAAATAACTGTTGAATGCATGGATAAAATTCATGTAATTTTCAGAGAAATGCGTGACAGCTTGTCAAGTGGTTTTCTGTGATAGAGGCAGCGATTTTTGGACACGATGAAATGCTTTTTTTCCAAATCAAGGCTGTTTATGATGACGTTCACTATTTGCTGAAGATTGACCTACAAAACATTTCAATATTTACTATATTTGATCGAAGTTCTGACAAGTTTAGCAGATTATCCTCAGGAACCAGAACAACATCGGTGACTAAGGAAGGAAAGCGGAAGCATTTGGAGGCAAATCCGGTAATACCGGGCTATTTTTCCAATACCAAATAACGGTTTTATGTCCGTCTAAAACCGGTATTTTTGGTTTTGGGAAATGGTCTTAACTTTGAATAAGAACTTTGTTGAATTTTTGTCATTTTTAAGAATTTTTCTAGGATATTTTAGGAATTCAAGGGATCTCCAATGTTGTATTTATTTTTTAAAGACTCACCCTAAAAATCCAACCACCTTTTAGAATTTGAGAGAGACTCTATGAACTAGACATCGCTGTTTCTATGGTTTCTTTTTTACGTAAATGTCATGATCCGGTTGCTGCTATTGGATATTCCGCAAGTTGAGATTGACGAGAATTCCGAATGCTTGTCCATTTTGATTGAAAATTTGGCAAGTTGACATTTCAATCAAATAATTAATTAAATAACCCAAACAATGTCCGCTCAAGCCAACTGAAATCAATTTTCATTTTTTTATAAAATCATCTGATTTTTCATGTTTTTTTAATGAAATGGAATTTAATCTATTTGTTTGATCTTTTAATATCTCTGAACCAAGAGAAAAAGAAGGCTGATTGCGTGCTAAATCCCAACTCGTAGTCCGTCTATAAAAAGTGTTTGATGAATTTCGATAACATTTTCATTCAAAAATTTACTTTACCTTTACCTTTAAAAGGGATCGCACATTGGTTATTGAAATTAGAAAAAACTTAAGAAATTGTATTCAAACTATAAAATTAGACGGGACAGTAAAAAACATACATTACAAAGGAGTAAGCTTACGAAGAAATTTGACACAACTTTCCAAAGGCAATCGTCAATCGTTTTGAGTCGCTAGATACAAAGTCAAATCGTTGTGAATTTAGTTCTAAAAACATTGGTCTTTGAATGTTAAAAATCATGAATTATGAATGTTACGCTTATGCAGCCTTTATAAAGCTAAGTCAAACAACTCAGCTTTATCACATGATGAAGAACCTTCGGATGCTTAAATATTTCCATCAAATGCAATTTATCCCTCATCCGCATTAGATTTCATTACCCTAATCAGCACTTGTGGTGTCAATTTGACACCACAAGCTCAAATCGTTATAACTTTTGGCGTGTTAGACCGATTTAAACAAAACTTACATCAAAAGAAACCTTGTAATGTCAGTAAAATATGTTTAGAACATTATATACAGCTAAAGTTACAAGTTTTCTCGTTATTCAGCATGAAAGAAAAAAAATCCGAAAAAACATGCCTCACGAAAACTGCTGTAGTTCATATATTACACGTCCAAAAAAATCTTTGTCTTATGCATATGAAAGCTGAAGTTAATGCCTACATCATGAAGACAAGAAATATTTTTTTAAATTTTTTTTAATGAAATGGTCACAAAAAGTTCAAAAAAGTGGTCTAAAAAACCTATTTTTCATTCGATTGCTAGTAAATACTGTTTGAGCGATGGTAGAGCTTTAGAAAAAATATGACAACAAACTTTATTAAAATTCTAACATTTTGCTGTCTTTAGATTTTTGATGCAACCAAAATTGAATTTACTGGAATTTTTCAAAGTTCACTACTTTGCGCAATTTTTTTACAAATTGAAATTTTATCTGTTTTTGTGGTCCACCGTCAGGTTGTACTCGGATTTTCAGTGCTTTTACTTTGTTTGGACCAATCAAAAGTATATTCATTGGAAAGCTAATTTAATCTACATTCTAGTGAGGTGCAACAAATCACGCTGTGAGATTTCACAAAAATATGAAAATTATAAACGTAAAATCATTCCTGAATTTCTAGAACTACAAGCACCGCGTCCAGCAAAACGTGTTTATTTGCTCTCCGAGTAGGTACGGTGGGTGGTGATTCGGGCAGAGAGCCAAGCCGACAGACGAAATAATGATGCGTGTCGTACGTTTCTTGGTTGGAAATTTTCTATTGATAGTAGTTCACGTTTGCTTGTCACGACACGCATCATTATTTCGTCTGTCGGCTTCGCTCTCTGCCCAAATCACCACCCACCGTACCTACTCGGAGAGCAAACAAACACGTTTTGCTGGACGCGGTGCTTGTAGTTCTAGAAATTCAGGAATGATTTTACGTTTATAATTTTAATATTTTTGTGAAATCTCACAGCGTGATTTGTTGCATCTCACTAGAATGTAGATTAAATTAGCTTTCCAATGAATATACTTTTGATTGGTCCAAACAAAGTAAAAGCACTGAAAATCCGAGTACAACCTGACGGTGGACCACAAAAACAGATAAAATTTCAATTTGTAAAAAAATCGCGCAAAGTAGTGAACTTTGGAAAATTCCAGTAAATTCAATTTTTGTTGCATCAAAAATCTAAAGACAGCAAAATGTTAGAATTTTAATAAAGTTTGTTGTCATATTTTTTCTAAAGCTCTACCATCGCTCAAACAGTATTTACTAGCAATCGAATGAAAAGTAGGTTTTTTAGACCACTTTTTTGAACTTTTTGTGACCATTTCATTAAAAAAAATTTAAAAAAATATTTCTTGTCTTCATGATGTAGGCATTAACTTCAGCTTTCATATGCATAAGGCAAATATTTTTTTGAACGTGTAACATATGAACTACAGCAGTTTTCGTGAGGCATGTTTTTTCGGATTTTTTTTCTTTCATGCTGAATAACGAGAAAACTTGTAACTTTAGCTGTATATAATGTTCTAAACATATTTTACTGACATTACAAGGTTTCTATTGATATAAGTTTTATATGAAGTTCATAATAATTCAAACGACTTAAATAGATTTTACTTTTGTGGTGTCAAAATGACACCGAAAGTCGGAAAAGGGAGTTTTTTTGTCCAGGCTTCCAGGGTTCGTCCATAAAAAAAGTAACGATGCAATATTGAAGAACTTTTGAATTCATTTAGGGTCCCCGAAGAAATTTTTGTATTTTGAAGCTTCTGAAAAAAGTTACAAGCCTTCAAACTTGCAGTGGTGTCAAAATGAATGGTTATAGAACAAATCCTATTTAAATAAAAAAAAATCCAATTTAAATAAAAAAAAAACCGATATTTTTGAAAAAATCATTTGTTTTTTTTCCACACTGGTCCAACGTGTCTACAAGATATTGAGCTGCAGCTGGTGAAGCCTTGAATTTCAGTGTTTTTTTTATTATCTTAAACTGAATTCTAGGTTTGTTTTTTTTTATATGAACATAAAAGTTAGAAACTTAAGTAAATTAAAATCGGAGTTTGATTTATGATTTGAGTTTGTGTTTTCAAATGGAATATTTTTAAGTTTGAATTGTACTTTGAAATTTTCATTACGATTTTAAAAAATCAAAAGGTTGCAAAACCCAATTTCGGAATGCCTTTGGCCGAATTTTAAAGAAATTTCAGCAAATAGTGACTTGATCATGAAAAAAATTGGGAAAAATAAGAAAAATTACCCTCCTATGGTAACCCTAAGTCTTCTGCAAAAGGAAAAGCCACTCGGAAAGAAAAAAAATAAGGGAGGCTAGAAAGGTGACACACCATCATCCGTGAGTCGACGTTCGTCGCGGCGATTAATCGATAAACTATTTTCGCAACAACAAACACAACAAAATAATATTGGGAAAGAAAATTGCAGAACAACTTTGAATAGATAGGTACCTTTCTTTTTCGGGTGTTACTCGTCCATCGTCATCAGAAGTTCAGAACAATAAAGCAAATGAGCCGAAAAGAAAAGATTTTCTTGGCCTTTTGCTCTGGGTCTCTTCCTGCCTTTGGTTCCTCCGTCGTCGTCGATGATGATGGGTGGTGTTGTTCCTCCTCGAGCGAGAAGATGTTATCCGACAACGTCTTCAAAATTTGCTGATGGTGTGGCACATCCATCTGAGTCCATATCGGTTGCGAAAGTGCACTTTTGCTCTTGATTCTTCTACCCAATCGCGCTCACTATTTTTCCTTTTGGATTGCAGCAGCAAGATTTTCGCCCTGGTGGCTTTTGGTTGGTTGCCGAATGGCCATCCTCTTATATTTTTATTAATTTGCTGCCAGCGATTCTTCTTCGATGTTTTCACCATCCGCAGGCCGTGTCGTGTTGGTGGTATTGTTATTATTTTTCAAGTTCACATACCGTGGCCAAAATGGATTGTTACCGATTTTGTCACTCTGGGCTAGATCACTAACTGCTGTGGAAAAATCACTTTTCACCACCCAAATCAACTACCCGGAACCCAAATTTACCTCCACCTAGAACGGAAAACCTCACAGAACCGATCGGAACTACCGTCAATCCGGAACGAACGAAATTTTCACCTCTAATTTCACAATTTTCACAGATCCTAAAACCTCTTGGGGCAGACGTACGTAAAAGTGGCACTTCTATTCCGAAAATGACGAAAAACCCACTGGCCTGGTGCAGAAAGAGAGAAAATAATTTTGACGTTTTGATTATTTTCGTCGGGTATACGACTGATGTGAAAAGCCAATCATCCAACGAAACCAAAAGGCGAGACGTCGAAGACCATCATCGTCGTCGTCGTCGTCGTCGCTCGGAAGAAGAGACATGGGCGAGACACGTGCGGAGCTATCTAGCGATCTCGGTCTGGCTGCCTTGTTTTGCGTTTTTGGGTGAGTGTGTGTGTGCCCATCATGTAAGTACACAAGGTGACCATGTGGCTGTATGGATACTTCGACACCATTCACACAAACACCGTTTCAAGCAGGGGAATCTCCCTGAACTCGAATACCAAGAGTAGACGTCATACTGGGACAGTGGGTTTGGAGCGGATTTATCGGGTAAAATATAAACTAGTTGCGCAATTACTCACGGAAGAGCAATATTGATAACCTTCTGACTGACATTTCCAGGAAGTCTCAGGCTCAGATAGCGCGACAATCCTTTTTTTATGATGCTGTCTCGCTGACTCTGAAGGAAGGATATTCGAAGAAAGAATTTTTGAGGAATCGCTTATTGAGAGATAATGGGAATACATTTTTCTTGAGGACGTTTTGATTCAAAATTACGTAATCGGAACCGATTATTGCGTAAGATTGAATACTGCGTAATAGCAAATATCAATCTATTGAATCTAAATAAATATTCTACTACATCATCCACATTTGATCTGTTCTCCAGTGGTCGGGAGAATTTCGTCCTATATTTTCAACAGCTGAAATTGCAGAACAAAAAAAAACAGCTTAGCAATACAACCGGCTGTTTCACCTGTAGGTTCGAAACTGTTGTCTTCTTTAATTTGATTGTTGTTTTGATATATTTTTGTAGGTTTAATAAATTTTTACCATAAGGATGGTAAAGTGTCGTTAGTAAAACTTAAAAAAAAAGTTTACATTTACGACATCCTAAATTTGTCCGTGCTCCTGAACTCAAGGAACAGAATTCCTTGGAATTTCAGGATTGTTACAAAACTCGGATGGATCTCGGAAACATCTGTTGTTTTGTAACGAAACTCGTGAAATTTGAAAAGGTTTCCTGTGGACCGTATGATTATGATCCCGAGCAGAATAAATTCATGCTGAAGGGTGTCCAATGAAATTGCCACACACAAAATTGATTCGCAAAATTCGAGTTTTCATCCGATTGCCATCAAATTTTCAGGGATTGAAAAATAACTATTAAACTTCATTTTACCATTTTACTCGTATTTTATTTAAAGTCCATACGCAAATGCCTGGACCTTGGCTTTAACCCCGGCCACAAGATTCTGCACAATCTGTGAATCTACCGTTTTTACCATGTAAACCCATTCTTTCTTCAGTTCCTCGACTGGCTTCACTACCTTAGGTCTTCAAGAAGGTGCTGCTTCATAATCGCCCAATTCTTCTCGATGGGGCTGAGCACCGGAGTGTTGGGAGGGTTGAACATTTTCGGCACGAAATTGACCTTATTGTCCGCATACCACTTCAGCACGTGGCATGAGGCCAAATCCGACCAGAAGATCGTTGGGCCGTCGTGGGCCTTCAGGAGAGGAAGCAGTCGCTTCTGGAGGCACTCTTTAATGTACACCTGTCCGTTCATCGTGTCCTGGGTCACGAAAGGTGCACTCCGCCTTCGCACATGCAGATGGCTTACCAAACCAGGAATTTATTCGCAAATTTGGACATCTTCTGAGTGCGGACATGCTCCGGAACGCTGAACTTATCCTTGGCCGTGAAAAACAGGTTGCCGGGGACCTGTTTGAAGTCGGCCTTCACATATGTTTCGTCGTTCATGATGCAGAATTCAACTTTCGTCAGCATGTTGAAGTACAACTTCCTGGCACGGGTTTTGGCGGACTTGATCTGCTTCTCGTCGCGATTAAAGGCCTTAGTTTTGGCCTTCTGGACAAAACTTCGACTTAGGTGCAGCTTCTTAGCCACATCCGAAAAGGAGGAATTCGGGTTTTGGTTGAAGGCCCCAACTACGCGGTTGTGATTTTTGGTCTTCTGGGCTTTCGATCGGTGGTCAATCGTTCCTCGAACTGCTTAATCACTCGCGAAATCCTTGTTCTCGTGATGAAAGCGCAAGATTTTATCACGCACGAGCTGTTCTTTCGACTCCATTTCCGCGAATTTTCACGGAAAATAAAAAAAAGGTAAAATTTACCTTTTTGCTAGGTGAATTTTTTACCTTTTTTTCATTCACCAGGTAAATTATACCTTTTTTCAATTTACCTAGCAAAAAGGTAAATTTTACCTTTTTCGCATTCACCTAGCAAAATAGTAAATAATACCGTTTTCCCATTTACTGATTTAAAAGGTAAATGCTGGTTGGTTTGATTGTTTTCTTCAATAAGAATTAAAAAAATACAAAATTCTTTCAAAAATGATATTTATTGGAGATAAATAGGGACTGGTAATTCGGCTTCGCGTTCTTCTGAGCCGCTATGGCCGCTGAATCCACCTGCGTTGCGTACATTCATGGCCTCCTCCGTTCGACTAATCCGATCAGGTTCGGCTTTTCCGGCTGGAGGATGACGTGGAATACACCTCAAAGCTCTATGGGCCGATCTGAAACAAAATCAATAGTATTATGACGAGAACCAGCACAACTAAATGATATTTAAGAAAACTTAATGGTAATTACCATTCTATTCCGATTTTCACATATTAGGCACAAAGCAAAACTTGTACCTAGAATGACAAAACAGCTTAACCTCAATGAACGGGTTCGGCGAATAGTTACTTTTTTTTAGAAGAATTGTACCGTTTTGTTTAGCTCAATCCAGGTCAATTACACCTCGCTACGATGTAAGTTTTACCTTATTTGGATTTACCTTTTTTTCTAGGTGAATTATACTTTTTTATCGAGCTCAATTCAGGTGAACTTCACTTCGCTACGAGGTTAGATTTACCTTTTTTGGATTCACCTTTTTGCTCGGTGAATTGTACATTTTTTCCAACCTCGATTCAGGTAAATTTTACCTCACTGTGAGGTGAGTTTCACCTCGAAGAGGTAGAAGTTACTTTTTTGGCTTTCACGAGCGTTCACCTTTGCTAACTCGGTAAATTTTACCTTTTTATTATTTTCTGTGTTGATCACAGGACTTTAAAACTTGCAGAATGTAAACAATGCACTATGAATTAAAGCCACCCAAATTTTCATTAAATTCTACCCAACGGTTAAAAAGTTAGAGCAATTTCATAGTGTGGCAATTTCATCGTGGACACCCTTTAGCAACGTTTTGGGAAGATAGCTAAAACCTCTCTAGCTAACGATTTTTTTAACACTTTTTCCGAAGCATTTTCTAAAAAAAATGCACAATGTCGCCAGAACCAAAACGCCAAACTGTTGTTTTGCGACCTTTGGTTTATTTTGCAGCATGATCCCGTGCAGTGCAAAACGTCGCAGTGCAAAAATTCATCATACGTCTTAAATTCAAATCAATTGGGAAAATTTATTCATTGATCAAATGAAACCAAATTTTTACCAAACATGGAAAACATCTTTGCAATCGTTTGCAGTAGACAGGAGTATGAAACGTTACACGATTTCTCTTAGTATCGTGGGCAGAAGATAACTCAGTTTTTTTTCATATTGGTTCATTGACTGAGTCGATTTGGGGTCATTTTTTAATTTCTCAAACCCTGGGGTCTTAAAAGCTTCGTTTTGGTTCAAAACTTATCCATGATTTTTTGCAGAGTTTTTAAGTAACGTTTGCATGAGTAAATTTGAACTTTAAAGTTTGTATGGGAAAATTGAATATTTTGTACTGAAAAGTCAACATCATTTTTGTTTCTTCTGTGGAAACGAGCTTGCTGATGTTTTTTCGGCAAATTTATAAATTCTTCAAAGGAAGTTTTCCGCTGAACAGCTTTGTCGAAGATCTTAACTTTGTATCTTATAAGGCAACAAAGTTATTAGCTATTTAACAGAGGTATGTCTTTTGGCATTGATAAACAATAAATTCAATTAACATCACTGCTTTGGCCTCGCAAAGCCAAGGGGCTGAAGAAAACAAAATGAAATGAAAAATGAATCGAGTGAAACACGTATAGGGGCAACACGGCGTCCTCATTGCAAAAATTTCAACCAGAGGCATTTTTTGAATAATCCTTAAAATGATATCTGCGGCTCGGGAATGTCAATCAAAGGGATCTTTGGTAACATTAATAAATTATGGTTGGCACCGGCCCGCCAACCTTCCATGGCTCCCGGCACGACGAACTGCCAGTGATTCTGGTCCGCTCTCAATGGCTCCGAACCAACGACCCTCCAAAGCACCTGCCCGACGACCTCCCTCCCGAGTCTCCTGGCTTTCCGACCTCCAGCTGGCTTCCCGGTCCGACGACCTACCAGGATCCTGGTCCGACAACCTCACACGGTTCTGGCTCGACGACGTTCCTTTGGATTCCCTGCTGATGGCTCTCAACAGGTTATGGGCCCAGCACTAGTGGAAAGCAAAGATGGTGATTGGCGAATAAATCGACGAACATAAAATGATTCACTCACCCTCTGAGGTAACCCATTCCCCGAACGCATTCGAAAAAAATTACACACGATGGCACTCAGTGAGCGAACCAATCGGACTTTCCGGCCAACCTCTTTAGTTCATTCAGGAGGCGATTGGGTTGCCTGTCTGCCATCCTATGATCCAATCATCAAGCGATTGCTTTGGAAGATGATTCTGCACAGAAGAATCGCAGACGAATATCATCAGCGAGCGATTGATGATTGCAATTCTTTCGACCGCATCCGATCATTCGTTCTGCTCGCAAAGTTGGTTTTGCTACAGTTTGGTTGCCTGCGTTCGGGCGCTTCTGAAAGTAGCTCGAGCGTCAGCGTTAGGTGGATCCTTTTTTATGATGAATAGTATCATTAAAACATTTGATTTGTTGTTTGAATTATGAAATTGATGATTCAGAAACTACTTTTATCAAAAACCGTTTTTAAAGCAAAATATTACCCATTTTCGATTTTAAGAAATGTGTATACATCAGCTTAAGAGATGATGGGTATAAATGTAATGAAAAAAGAAATGTATCCATTTTCATTATCGGTGAAAAGAGATTATAAAACTTGTTCATCTTATTATTAAAATAATATCTCCAATTACACTAGTTTACAAAATTTAAAAAAAAAATCGTGAACTTGATTAATTGACCAAAATTTTTAATGTAAAATCGGGCGCTGAATCCGAAAATGAAATTCAAAAAAATCTCAGTAGAACCATTTTTGAGTTATGCTAAAAATATGAACTTTCGAAAAAATTAAAACAGCTTTTGTACTTAGATTAAAATATCTCGGACGGCATAACAGTAATTTGAAATCCCTCTTCCGCATATTGAAGGTGAATAAGTTTTCTATCGATCATCTGAACACTGTTTTTGCGTTTGACCAACAGTATTGCTGATATTAGTGACTTTATGAGAAAAAAAATTATAAAAAACGCATTTTTTTTAGAGAAAATTATGTTTTGACGAAAGTTTTAGACTCGATGGTAGCATTTGAAAAATCTTATTTTCTTTTGCGCTTAAATGTCAATTTAAAATAAAGATTTCAAGTGGTTGTTTGCGGCCTTTGAACCGCAATAACTTTTCTGTTTCAAATCCAATCGAGTTACAGTCTTCGAGTGAAATATTTGTCTTAAATTAGGCTTTAAGAAAATCAACCATAAAAAACAATCAGCTAGTGATGGAAAAAGTTTTTGATGAAAAACCACTTTTTTTCGTTCCTTCCGGGCAAAATACCTCAATATTTTATTCACGTTTGAGACTTAAGCAACCCCTCCCTATGGTCAGATCTTCCTGAAACTTGGCATGTGTCCTTCTGGTAAGTTAATAAATAATTTTGACTTGGAGCGAGTGAGATTTATCATGTTTCATTCTTCCTATACTATGATAAGTGTACTGCGGTTCGTTAAATTATTAAAAACTCCGAAAATTTCAGTTATGGTAAAGTAGCCATAACTTCTTCAATTTTCAACCAATTTTGATAAACAACCACTTGAAATCTTTATTTTAAATTGACATTTAAGCGCAAAAGAAAATAAGATTTTTCAAATGCTACCATCGAGTCTAAAACTTTCGTTAAAACAAAATTTTCTCTAAAAAAATGCGTTTTTTATAATTTTTTTTCTCATAAAGTCACTAATATCAGCAATACTGTTGGTCAAACGCAAAAACAGTGTTCAGATGATCGATAGAAAACTTATTCACCTTCAATATGCGGAAGAGGGATTTCAAATTACTGTTATGCCGTCCGAGATATTTTAATCTAAGTACAATAGCTTTTTTAATTTTTTCGAAATTTCATATTTGGAGCATAACTCAAAAAAGGTTCTACTGAGATTTTTTTGAATTTAATTTTCGGATTCAGCGCCCGATTTTACATTAGAAAAGACCTTCAGTTTACTGAGTTCAAAAATGCTGTAAACTAGTGTTATTAACTTTAAATACTTCATAACTTTTTCATGTATTCTTCCGTTTTTCGACTGTTTTTGTTAACATGTATT
Organism: Uranotaenia lowii; assembly: GCF_029784155.1. NCBI lineage: Eukaryota > Metazoa > Arthropoda > Insecta > Diptera > Culicidae > Uranotaenia > Uranotaenia lowii. The sequence continues at coordinate 376,531,986 of NC_073692.1, read as the reverse complement.
GAAAAATCCATGAAAAATTATAAAAAAATGTTTCAATTCTTTAAGAAAGTTCAAAGCTCCATCTAGAATGATTTAAGACAAGAAACAATTGATTATTCAAGCCCAAGGTTTCCAAAAAAATAACTATGTTTTTGATAAAAAAAATTCTCGAATTCTGTGATTTGAACCAAAACTTCTGTGATGGTTTTCTGTGGCGCAGTTTAAATAGAATTTTCAATATTTTTGTTATTTTTTTGTTGTAAATTTTTTGTCTAAACTTTGCGATGGTTTAATCACAAGTTTGTAATGTTTTCATCATACATTCATTTTTCATATATTTACCACATTTGCCTTTTTTTCATAGTGTTATTATTTTTTCATAAAAATTTAGCCTTTTGTGATGAAAAAAAAACTCATGATTAGTTTCAAATTTGAACAAATTTTAATCCAAACTATCTTCATTTTTATATTAATAAATAACACAGGGAAACAGCATTTTTGGTACCTTTGTTTCAAAAACGGATTTTGGAAAAAGTTTGCGTCTTGAAATTCAAAACATTTGTCAAATTTAGTCTCTCACCTCTAGTTTTGGTGAAATGGCGTGTGTAAATTTTAAAATTGGTCAGTTGAAGGTAAAATTGATTTTTGATAACTGATAAACAAACAAGCGTACATGGAAACACATGGAAAGATTTTTTTAATCAATTAATTATATCTCATTGAATGTTCTTGTTTCAGAGATACAACACTTAAAATAAAAATTGAATTATGCAAAAGACCCAAAAGATTTGTTTACAACTATTCCTCACATCACTCAAGGAAGTCATTAAATATTTGACGATGAATATTTCAGCTCATTCAACAACTTTAAACACCCGTTTTTGCAAATTTGGACAAAATTTTCAAAAAGAAAACTTCAATAACTTTTCTCCCAAAAGTCAAAATTTCTAGCGGACTTTTGGAAAGTTGATTATTGACTTGAAACCTTAATTTTCAAAAAAAAAATTGATAGTGTTCTCTATTACTACCACAAAAGTTTCCAAATTTGATTAATATATTTTAACATGATTTCAAATTTTATCTCGAAACAAATATACTCAAAAGATGGACAATGTTGCTGCATACATTTAGGGGCAAAAATATAAACAATTCTCAATATGTTTTTACCTTAAAAACAAATGAAATTTTATCTTTATGCAATTCCCTAAATCCTCGCTCTGTTCCCATGTTCATTTTTTTTCTTCAAACTTAACCATTTGATAGGATTTTAGCCACTTTTTCTTCTCGTGCTTTTTCATGGAAAATGACCGATTTTTTTTAATATTCAAAAACTATCATCAAATGACCATAAAAATAACACTTAAACTAAACTTACAACAAGAAAAAAGTTGAACTTTCGCATTAACTAACCCATTGGCTCCTAAATGCTTAAATTTGATCAGAAGAGATGTTTGTTTGTGAGCCTTCAAAAAACGAGATATTTTGAGATTTTGAAATTATAGTTTGTAATATAAAAAATCTCCTAATAAAAACCAAATTTAGCTTATCTGTAGCTCAATTTATAGGCTTTCAAACGTAGTAAACAGTTTGCAGATATTTTATCTTTATACTAAGTTAATGATGATAATCTGCAAAAATTTCATGTTAATCAAAGTTACCCCGCTGATCAAAGTTCCCCCAGTTTACGGTACATCAAAGTTTTAACTTATTTTTCATATCCCTTGGCAATATAATCAGTTTTTTCTTTAAAAATAAGAAAGATCATAAAAAAATATGAACATGTTGCGAAGAATTCGAATGTCTACCGTGTACCGTTTGGCCGCAATGATTTTTTTTGTTAAATACTGTGTGCGGCGATTGAAAGATATCTGAACGAACGGCGAGCCAATCATTTGCCGATTCGATTCCTTCTTTCAGTTGAACCAGTTGAATCGGATCAGCGAACGAATATCTGGAGCCAGGAAAGTCGATGATTGCATCATTGCATGATTCAAACCTGCCCGTATGCAAGCGCCCAGCGTTCAAAACCAGCAGCACTCACAAACAGATTCGATCAACGTTATTCTTTTTCCCCCAGCGTTCGGTTCAGACGAAGATTCGCGAGATCCGAAAGAGCGCTTGAGTGAATCGTTGAAGAGTGTATCGCGATTGAGTGAACGAGTGGATTCAGACCATCCTTGGTGGAAAGGAGGAGTGGAATCAACAGTGGAATCGGTATCCAGCCAGCAAGAAGCCAATGGGAGGACGAGCCAGCGCCGGGAATCCAAAGGAACGTCGTCGAGCCAGAACCGTGTGAGGTTGTCGGACCAGGAGCCTGGTAGGTCGTCGGACCGGGAAGCCAGCTGGAGGTCGGCAAGCCAGGAGACTCGGGAGGGAGGTCGTCGGGCAGGTGCTTTGGAGGGTCGTTGGTTCGGAGCCATTGAGAGCGGACCAGAATCACTGGCGGTTCGTCGTGCCGGGAGCCATGGAAGGTTGGCGGGCCGGTGCCGTGAAAGGTCGTCAAGTTATAGGCCAGGTGGTGGTCGTCGCACCAGGAACCTCTGGTGGACTTACGAGCCGGGAACTACGGAAGGTCGTCAAGCCGGTGCCATGGAAGGGTGTCGGACCGGGAAGCCAAGAGGAGGTCGTTGGGCTGGTGCCACTGGGAGGCGTTAGGCCTCAGGAGGAGCGTCGAAGCGTAGAGCGACGCGGCTCGAAGGTTGAAAGAGCGTCGAGCCACGAGGAACGCTATCGAAACGCAAGAAGGGCGTCGGATAGGACATAGGTTGTCGTCGAGTGAGCCAGGAAATGGTCGCCGGGCGAAACCGGTGGAAGGTTGTCAAGCGAAACCTCGTCGTGTTGAAGGCGATAAGGTTCGGTGTGTGTCGAAGAGGAGTAGCCACTTCAGAAGGAACCACCGAATAGCTTGCAGTTGGGTAACTGAGAACAGCCTGTGTTGAGGAGGAGTGTTGAGATTCGTCTCATCGAAGTAATCGATGAGATGAATAACAACACACGCATGTTGGTGTTATCATGACCAAACAAATTATTGTAACTATGGTTCCCTATGAATCTCTAGGGAACTGATTAGTATAAATAGAAGTTAAAGTTGAAAATAAAGTTATTCCAAGTTCTAACCTCAAGTAGTAAAGTCTCTCCTTTCCACTGCCCAAGTGCTGCAACAACAAAAATGCAGAGTTTTCAGCATAATCCTTGTAAAAATTGGTTCTAAATCTGCAGTATGATAACAACAGATGCGTTTGGCAACCAAAATGTTACCCTATTTCGAGTCTGTTATTGGGTGAAGTGTTTAATTTCGGGAACCACACTGACGTTCTGGTACCAAAAATTTGGTACGATGCGTTTGTATGCGATTTGACAGCTGGTTCAGTCCTCTGCGCAAAGTATTGCATAAAAAATAGTCATGCAGTACCTCGCTAGGCACCCAGCAGTGATGTCCATTGAATTTATTGTTTATCAATGCCAAAAGACATACCCTTGTTAAACAGCTAATAGCCTAATAAGATACAAAGTTAAGGTCTTCGACAAAGTTGTTCAGCGGAAAATTTCCTTTGAAGAATTCATAAATTTGACGAAAAAACATTTGCAAGCTCGTTTCCACAGAAGAAACAAAAATGATGTTGACTTTTTTTTTTTTTTTTTTTCATAGCGTTTAAATAGCTCGGGGAGCTGACGCTGGAAATGAAAATTAGAATAGTTTGGAGAAGAAAATTTAAAGTTTAGAGAAGGCAGCGTAGAATAGTAAGCGATCTTGAGACGTTGGTTAAACCATCAAGCACTTCATTATATCCATGGAATATGGATAAAATGCAGTTCAAGATAATAAACCAACCCCTCCCGATACCAGTTGGAGGAAGGACAAGGGTGGGTTCGAGACTGGCCTCTACATACTCCCCAAGCATCTACATACTACGGTTTATAAGCGCATTGAAAATATTAAAAATAAAAAGGAAGGATCTCACCAAGTTATAGGACACCATCTTCAGCAGTTGATTTATGGTTAGATCCTTGGGCTGGCAACCATGTCATGCGAAAGCCAACGTCTGGGTCCCATGATGTTAGGGGATGGCTTGAAGGTTCGCTCAACGTCATCATTGGACCAAATGATTTCTCGGTAGTACATGCCACGATACATGAAAAGAAAACAGAAAAAAAAGAAAAGAGAAAAAAAAGAGAAAAAAAAGAGTTTTAGTTCATATCATCTATCAATATCTAAGAAGAAGCCTAGCTTAAACTCATAATAAACCGAGATCAAATTAATAGTAGAAGTAAGCTACATTGTTTCTGTCATATCATAGAACCATACTATTTTACCAAAATATGGATGTGAGAGCCTGTTTGCTTTTTGAAGCAAGCCTATTTCAAACTAATAAAAATTCTAGCTCAAATTAATAGTAGAAGTAAGCTACCTTATTCCTATCACAACATCATCACAATCATGCGAATTCAACAAATTATGGATATAAGAGCCTATCTTACCGTTTGAGCATTGCCCTACACTACCTGCCTCACATAGTTGAATGCCTACTTTTGAATGAGATTTAAAAATTGCCAAGACTGTTTGCTTTAAACTATAATACTATCAAAACAACTCAGGTGACAGATCCGTTTCACAAACCTTAAACCACAAAATATCATTTCCATCCAATTAGCCCCCAGTGATTGAAAAAAGCTAGATTTAAGAATAAGCCATCGTAATTCATAAACCGCAAATACACATCCACTGGAGCATTGGGGAGGAATATGGTATTTGAATATGTTAACCTACTCCTTTCTAACTTTCCAACTATTTGAATATATCTGAGAGAGAGAAAAAAAAAACTCCACCTCCGAATGATCTGAAAAATAGAAAAGAACATTAAGAAAAATAGAAAAGAACATTAAAATGACAATAAAAGGTCAAACAATCATTTCTGATCGGACCAGATTGACCATGTGATTGAGCTTTAGTTAAAAGCCGTGGGACCGACATCTAGGGGTTCCGTTTCACTTAAGGTCGGAAGTGATCCGTTGATGCCTATAGCAACACTGAACTGTGATACTCTCACTATTCTATATTTAATGCAATGGTCCGAAAATCAATCAAAACAAACACTCAGGATGCGTTTCCTGTTGGAAACATTCCGATTGTATAATGGGATAGCGCCTCTCGCTACTGCTTCGCCTGGCTGGTATGCAATCTCGATCAGCGCTCCTATCAGCTATGCAAACCGAGTCGCATAATTCAGAATCATCGGTTCAGCAAACATCGCATATCGGAGATGAGTGAGATACAAACTGATCCATTCTGAATGTAGCTCACTCAGTATCTGCCTGAATTATATGAAATTCAAAATTATTTTTTGCAGGACGAGAAAAATCAAACAGTTGTGCGGGACACCATAAATTCTCAGTAGTTTTAACGTGACGTACGACATTTTAATAAGAGAACTTGTAAAAATTGAAAAACACGGCGAAAGTGAACATCTTTCCCTCACAAACACAACTGCAATTTGATTTTGATCATACTGATGTTAAAAAACGTTATAACAACAAATAAATTTATTAATTTGCTTTATATCAGATCAAACAAAATACGCTAATGATCGGCTTCATGTATCATTCACTCACTGCCTGATCCATTCACTCCTGATCGAAGACCAACAAGATTCGCCATATGCATTGCGCATTGGTGATATTCCAATTTGATGATGGTGCTGCACTGTTTTGTATGTATGTATGTATGGATCTGTTTGACTGGCAGAGAGTTTTATACTCTATATCACCACTACTTGTTTATATGTTGATTTTCGTTTTTTCGTAGGGATGCTCCTTTTTTCCATAATTTTCGATCATACTTTCTGTTTTTTAAATTTTCATGCGAGCTTTCTCTAGGAAACTGAGGATTTCCTTTAGTCTTGTTACTTCAAAATTTTGAATAATTTCGATCAGATTGGAATATCGATCCCAATCATAGTGATTCCTTATATGATTGAACTGAATGCATTTGAGGAGTGCATGCTCGGTGGTAAAATTCGTGTTGCATAGTTCGCACAATTTTGTGTCTCGAATTTTCATCACTCCTAAATAATAGGGTGAATAGTCATGGCCACTTAGTAAGCGATTCAAAGTGCGAATTTGAATGTTGCTTAGTTCGATATCCCAATACCAGGGTTTGGTAGAGAAATTTGATTGTAGTTCATAAAATTTGATTCCTTTACTTTCATTGTGCACCATGTTCCTGTACCATAAATTCGTGGATTCGAGTGATTCTGATTTGTATCTCATGTATGCATCATCGAGTCTCAGTTTGTTCTCGAGTAATATTGGTCCGTCTAATCCTTGTTTCGCTAGAACGTCTGCATGTTCATTTCCCTCTATTCCGACATGTGATGGTATCCATTGTATTTTTACATTTTTTGTTGTAGCTAGTGAGCATATGTCGTGCGTGACTTGATCAAATTTTTTGTTTGTTATGTCCCTTTTTAAAATTTTACAGGCCGACTGGGAATCGGTGAAAATTACAACTCCAGTTCTTTCTTCGTTGTGTATTTGTTCTAAAGCTACTCTTATAGCTAAAAGTTCTGCAGTTGCAATGTTAACATTATTTACTAAGGAAATGCTTATCTTTGTATCGGAAGAAGCGTCATAAATTCCAATGCCACATTTGTTCGTACTTTTAGAAGCATCAGTGTACCATTGGTCACGGTGACTATAATGGTTATTTATCATTTCTAGGGCCAGTTTTTTCATAACGATTGGAGATGTTTCATTCTTTTTCATTGTTGAGCCTATCATTTGATCTTCTATCTCGACTCTTATTTCTATTTCTGGTTTTGTTTCTGTGTATATCGTTTGAAATTCTTGTACGTTTTTAATGTAGATTCTTTCTAGAAAAGTGTACTTTACTTCACTTTGAACGTTGTCCAAATCTAAAGAGTGTAGTTGTTGTGCAATTAGATCGTTACGATGGATATGCAATGCAATACGTTTTTTTGCTAAATAGGTGCGTTTGAATGTCAGCGGTTCTTCTCCAGCTATTGCTGCTAGTGTGTTAATTGGTGTAGTTTTAGTACATCCTGTAGCAATTCTCAGACATTGTCTATTCGTTACTTCTAACATGTCACAATATTTCTTAGCTGTTCCTCCGTAGATTACTGCGCCGTAGTTCAGATAATTCCCGTACAAAGCTTTATGGTACAGCATCATCACTCTTGGTGTGCCACCATATCTTATACCACTGATTATTTTTAGCATGTTTTGTCTGTCCAACACATTTTGTTTAAGCGTTTTAACATGTATACCGTATCTGAGTGCCTGATCAAGTGTTATACCTAAATATTTGTAGCTCCTCACAGTTTCTAGGATTTCTCCTCCCATTCTTAAGTGGAGTTGTTTATCACTTTCTTTAAATAGCATTGCCTTTGTTTTTGAGCTATTAAGACGTAATCCTAACTCCGTAGCTTTTGTCATAAATCGGTTTATTTCTGATTGCATCTTTTTAATGGCTTTTTCTAAAGATTTTGCTTTGACAATTTTTAAAAAATCATCTGCAAACTGTAAAGTTGTTATATCTGGGTCAAGGTTTGTATTATGCAAAGAAGCTGTGTAAATATTGAATAAAACAGGTGACAATACATCGCCCTGTGGTACTCCAGTACAAATAGTTTGGCTGATAATTCCTTGATCGGTGTGAATGAGGGTTTTCCGGTTGTTTAAAAAGTTGTAGATCCATGTACATGTATCTTCATTGAAACCATTTTGTATCATGATACTGTATAATTTATCAATGTCGACTGTGTTAAAAGCATTTGAAAAATCAAAGAAGACACCAATTGTGGTATAGTTGGCTCTTCGTGCTGCTTTGATTAGGTTTGTTGCATATGTAATACAATGTTCAGTAGACATACCTTTGCGAAAACCAAAAGATAAATCTGGGATGACATTGTTCTTTTCACACGTTTGTTGGATGTCTACTAATACTGCTGCATTTAATATTTTTACAACGGTTGGTAAAAGCGCTATAGGTCGGCTGGAACTTATTTCGTTTGGTGGTTTGTTGGGCTTCAATATAGGGATAATTTTTATTTCCTTTAGGTGATCGTCTAGAGTTGCTTTTTGCCACATTCCGTTTAACAATTCTATTATTTTTGTAACTGAATGTAGATCTAAATTTTTTAATGCATTATAGTTTATATAGTCTGTACCTGGTGATGATGTTGGGGATTTGTTTCTTATGAAGTTTTTCCAATGTCGATAGGTTAATATGGATGTTCTTGTATTGTTTGCTGGTGGGAGAGGTTCTCTGTAATTTGATGGGCCAAAGTTGCTGGTGAGAAACTGTGAAGCCATATCCTTGCAGGTGTTTATAGGATTGTTTTTAGGGTTGGTAACAGGGAGGAATTTTAATCGTCTAACGAGTTTCCAATTTTCATGTGAATTTCTAGGATCAATGGAGCTGGAGAGTTCTATCATTTTGTTTTTAATGTGTTCAAGTTTGGATTTCAAAAAAATAGCAGAAGATCTTTTCCAAAAAACTAGGTTTTCACTACTACAGCATTGATTGTAACTGCGTAGTGCGTTTTGTTTTTGTTCATAGAGCTGTGATAACTCCGAGCTCCAGTAATATTTTGGTGTATGTTTGCTTATTTTTTTGTGTTTTTTAGTTATATTCTGGGAAAGTTTAGACAGATCTTTCAAGTCTTCGAATTCCCAGTGCTCAACCTGTGCCATTTCCTCCGATATTTTTTGTTTATCGTAGTAGTATTTTTGTTTACGGTTTATCCTTAAATCCAGACAGATCTCAATAAATAAGTGTCCACTTCCTCCGAAATTTTTATCAACAACTTTCCATTGAACCACATTAAATAAATTTAGGGAACACAACGTTAGATCTATAGCACTAGATCTTTGATTGGAAACTGGAGGAATGTAAGTTACAGCTCCAGTGTTCAATAATAATAAATTAGCTCCTATTATGGCATCATGTACAATTGTTCCTTTACCGTTTGATTCTTGGCATCCCCATATTACATTATGACTGTTAAAGTCACCTCCTACTACTACTTTACCGAATCTAGCTGTTTCGTTAAAGAGTGTTGTTATGGCGGTTTCTAAATTATCGTTTGATATTCTTGGGTTCACATAGACGACTACTAGAGCCAGATCTAATTTAGGTATGAATATTCCCAGCGTTTCAAAATCGTCTGTTGTTTGTAATTGAATGTTGTCAAATTTAAATTCCTCCTTCAAGAATATTGCTACTCCTCCATACCCGTCAGCACGGGGTGCCAGATGTCGATGATAGCCTTGAATATTCCATCGTAAAGTAGAAATCTGTTCTGGTTTGACCCAGATTTCCGAAAGCAATGCTGCATCATAGTTTTGGGTATACAGTTCGTGTGTTAGTTCGTTTTTGTTTCGAAATAAACTTTGAATATTTGCCTGTAACACCTTGAAATCGCCGGTGAACATTATTTGTCTCCTGCAGATCCTAGCATTTTATTTAATTCACCCAAGATGCAAGCTGATATTTCTCCTCCTTTTGTGCCATGTGGTTTCATAATAGTTTCTAATTTCATGCTAATTGTTGAAATTATTTGTTTCAGTTCTTCTTGTGATTGTTTTTTAATTGTTTCCTCAATTTCATTTTTAAACCTCTCTAGCTCTCCTGTTTTATACTTATTGAACATCCCTATGCCTCTTGTTTCCTCTTTTTCTTCTTCCATTTTACGTTTTTTGGCGAATTCGTTTTGATTTAATCCCAAAATACTAGCCACTCCTGGTACACTATCTGTTTCTACATTAAGTTTGTTTGGTTCTTTATTTTCTTTTTTAGATCTATTTCTCTTGTCGTTTGAACTCCACTCACTTCGCTTTGGTTGGAGTTGTTGTGGAAAACTACGCCCGCTAGCTGCAACTCTGGAGTATGATTCTGCAATTGTTGGAAAATCTTCTGTAGTCCTCAAAACGTCAAACATATTTTCAGTTGGAACCTCGTAGTACTGCCTTGCCTCCTGGTAAGTCATGCATTTCTTGGCCATTATTGCCTGTAAGTCGTTTTCTTTCTTCCATCTAGGACACACTCTATCAGTCGTCTTATGATTAGAATTTGGACAGTACAAACATTTTAAAACGTTACAAGAATTTTCTGTCGAGTGTTCTACAGCACATGACATACATTTTTCAATCAACGCTTTACAATTTTTGGACAAGTGGTTATAACGAAGACATTTAAAACAGATTATCGGTTTTCTAATGTACGGTTGGACTTTGTGTATCACAGAATATATACTGATGTTATTTGGCAAAGTATTAGTACGGAAAACTACACCCATTTTATACGTGGGTTCCTTTTTCTTGTCTTTATAGCGATGCATACGAAAAACGGAATCTATTTCTGCTTTGGCCTTGATAAAGTGTTTTACTTCTTCGTCTTTCATTTCAAGTGGTATACCAGAAATAACTCCTGTCACCGTGACGAATTGTTTTGGAACATAAGATTTGAATCCCTGTAGATTTAGATTCTGGCAATTTGCCAATCTATTGGCATCTTTAATATTCCCTACGTACACTGTTACTTTGTTTCTAGCTGTCTTCCTGATATCATCGATACATTTGTCAAAACCATTTTGGTGTAGCATTATTCCTATTTGTAACCTGTTAACAACTTTTCGTTTTTCTACATCTGTGTTCTCTACTATTACGCGATACGGACGGCAATCCCCATTTTGGTAATTGTAGTTTTTAAATGTTTTTCTACTTGCTGCGTCGACGTGATCCTTTCCTCTGCTAGTTGTTTCCATGTCTTCTTCCATCCTTTCTTGTCCTGGATTTAGTGTCGGTTGATTGAGGTTAAGTACTGATGCTGCTCCATCTGGAGCAGCATCCTCGCCACTCATCTTAGTACGGTCACTTATTTATCACAGAAGGTATACTTGTGAATTTATCGCTAAAATTATCACAGTTCTTCTTAATAATAATGACAATACAACAGTTTAAAATAGCCAAAAATCCAAATTTAAAAAACGAGCATCCACACTCTTTCAATGTAAACATTGGAATGCTGCACTGTTTTGACAGCAAGCATCGTGCGAGGTGATCTGTATTTTAGCGATGAATTGAACGATCGATGATCGGGTAGGTCCAGTAGCAATCAATAACGAAACCCGACCGCTGTACGTTCAGGTGCGAAGTGCAATCAGAAACATTCATTGAAAATGAGTGATATTCAGAACACTGATTTAATGTTGCTATACGTCAAGGTATACCCATTTATATCAAAGTGATATAAATGAGCACTCAATCACGCCCACGGAACAAAAATGATGTTGACTTTTCAGTACAAAATATTTAATTTTCCCATACAAACATTAAAGTTCAAATTTACTCATGCAAACGTTACTTAAAAATTCTGCAAAAAATCATGGATAAGTTTTGAACCAAAACGAAGCTTTTAAGACCCCAGGGTTTGAGAAATTCAAAAATGACCCCAAATCGACTCAGTCAATGAACCAATATAAAAAAAACTGAGTGTTTGAAAAATTGAACAGAAATAATGTTGTTATTGCACAATTCCTTTGCGTCACTCGAATAGTCTACGATTTAGGTAAATTTTGAATATAATTTGGCTGAAAATGATTGTTAAAACAATAAAAATCTTACCTTTGCAACTTTGTCCTTGAATGCCAGCCATTATCCCATAGTTCCTGATAAAACAGTTAACGCCACCGTACAGAGCATGATGATGACCTATCCAATAACGGTATTGGTGCGAATTCCGAATCGCCCACAAAGGATTACCAACACTTGGAAAGATAAATTAATAAACAACACCATCAATGATGACAGTCATCAGAGGGAATCATCAAAAATCAGCAACGGGGCCGTCGCGACGTCACACAAAAATATGTCAAAAATTTAACCGCAACAATCAGTGGTTGAAAAATCGAGTCTTTACTGTATGATATTGCTGTTACATTCTACGAGTTACCTATCCTTTTCTAGTACCCACAAGGAACGAACATACAGAAATTTATTCAATTTTTTTTTATGATTTTACTAATAAAATTTTAAATACCAAACTTGTATCGAAACAAATCTGAAATCCCTTCTTCAAAAATATACAATCGATACTTTCAAATCTATTGAACTTCCATCGATTGCGCAAAAAGGGTTGCGGCGAGTTCGGAATTTCCGGTCCCCTACGAAAACCCACACATTAAATTGCCACCGGAAAAAACACTCACTGGTACCGAGAAAAGTATCCGAAGACTTCCGCTAGCTACAGCGCATCCGGTGCGACCATACCAAAATCGATAACGGATCGAACTTTAAGCGACATTACGCGAAAGAATTCTGTTGGAAATTCTGAAACATGGACACGACGAAAATACACTGCACTTCTTGCGAGAATAACGATCACCGATGGACTGCCTGAATGTGCCGTGCGGAGCTGAAGGAGAGAAAGAGATGACTCGATTTTCATTTCTTTTAATGCACACTGAAAGTTTTTCAGTTTGTTTTGGGTTAAAATGCAGGCTTAAATAAATCACTCCACTGATGCTGCAAAAATAAAACCAGAGAAAGTTTTCGACTGACGAGTTTTTATTCAAATTATGCTGAAAATTCAAATTTAAGAATTACAAATTACATATCAGCATGCAGAAATTAGAATCAGTAATAAAAATTCAGATTTGGGATTCAGGTTATGCATGCAGATTCAAATTTAGAATTTAAAAATTCAGCTCAGAATCCGTATTAAAAATTTTGAAATCACATTCTGAATACATTCTCCGATTCAGGATTCAAATTTGGAAAGAGACTTTGTATTCAGAAATCAGATTCGGATTCACCCTCAGGATTGTAGTTTCTGGATTGTTTTTATTTCAAAAACAGATTTGGAATTCAGAATTCAGATTACAGAATAAAAACTCAGGTTTGGAATTCATAATCAGAGTTCTAAAAAAAAAGAGACTAAAAAAAACTAGTTCCAAATACAAGTCCTCGTTTTCAGATTACATTGGTATTCAACATTTAATTTACATTCGAGATTGAGATTCAGGACTCATGATATTATGCAGAATTTCAGTTTCATGAAGAGATAATTCACCGTAGTTTTATGTTTGTTACTCAATTTATCGGCCTTATCGGTGAAAAGTAATGGAATTTTTAGTAAGAACATTTTAAGATTATGAATTTTTTTTTGTATATAGACGGATAGAAAGTTAGAAGAAATGAAAGATGGTGAAAAATGAGCGGGTAGAATTTAAAAGCCTCAACTTAAAATTGAAACTTGCGGCTTCATCAACATTTATTCATCTATTTTAGTTTCATGTTTCTGTGTAACTAGTCTACTAAATTACCTTTTTCGATAGAAATTTTTATCATATAAATTTACGCAAGCAATTTTTGAAGGATTAGTGATCTCACTTTTGCTTTCAGTCTGATAAAAGATTATTGAAAAATTTAAAACAGAACTAAAGAATTTAAATAAAAAATCAGACGTTTTAATTTAATTAAATTCATAATTGAAGAATAATAATTGTCTGTGGTAATATTCCAATATATACAAGTCACTTTTTGAATTTAAAACTACATTAACTTCTTTTTTATAATCCTAGTTTTAAAAACTCTTCCCGGAAAAGTTTCGCTTCGGTCACCATCTCTTCCGGCGTTCGTCGTGGCCTTTCCGGTTCTTTGTCGTGTCGATTTAGCTCCCCATAAATGCGGTCGTTCTCGGGGAAATCTCCTTGATGTCGAGGCATAACGTGACAATGCACCTGGTTAACCGTTTGACCAGCTTCAGGTCCATCCTGGACCGTAACGGTTGAAGAGGTCGCCGAGTATAAACGTTCCGCAGCTCGTTGAACTTTGCACACCGTCTGGAAGAAGTCGTTGATCTCAGCAGGGGTCAGATCTGGAAGACGAGCTGCTTTGCGTTTGGTTGAGACTAGAACATCTTTTTAAAAGGATAGGAAAGTTGTTGGTTAAGGAAAAAATAGCTGAAAAGAATTGTGAATTTAAAATAGTTTTTTCAAGGATACGACCAGGAACAACACAACGAATGTTGACAAATGCGAAGCTAAATTGCGATGAATAGAAAACCGTTTCTGGTGGAATGTTGAAGCCGCCAAAATCGTAGCTTTCCTCGGCCGGGCCAGACCTTCCGGAACCGTTCTGATAAGACAAGTTGTAAATATCGTCCCTACGATGCTCGAAGCAAGGCATATTCTGCCGCACATTCGATAGTTTTTCAAAGTCCAGATCAATCGTCAACACGTCCAAATCTTGGGGCGCAGCTTCGCCTAAAATAACACCCCAAGGATTGACGACCATCGCATGGCCATAGCTTTCTCGCTTTTTATTGTGGAAGCCAATCTGGGCGGCCGCTATCACAAAGCATTGGTTTTCGATCGCTCTAGCCCTTAGTAAAACTTCCCAGTGAGCTTTTCCAGTTGACACGGCAAAAGCGGACGGATAGGTCAGTATTTGTGCGCCTTGCTTCCTCAGTAAGGTACTGGCCTCGGAGAATCGTACGTCGTAACACTAGAAAAGATAAAAACGATTATCAATCTCTCAATTAAAAATCTTTTAAAGCCAAGCTTACTATTTGTAGACCAATGTTCCCGATTGGCGTCTCAACCGGTGGCACAAGTTCCGCCCCACTTCGAACCGTTTCCGATTCTCGGAACTTGAATTCTGGGGTCACCACATTGAACATGTGCAACTTCCGGTATTTGGCCACCAACTCACCCTGGTCATCAATCAACACGTGGGTGTTGTAAATGTTCTTTATTTCGCAGTTCGATTCCGGAATGGACTCATGAACTCCACCCATCGAAAGCCACAGCTTGTTTTCGCGCGCTAACCGACGATATTCCGCCACCGTGGGTCCCTCCAGCGTTTCCGAAAGTTTTAGGGTTTCCTCCCGGTGGGTGCCCACGTAGTCGCAACATTCCGGAAAGAATACGAACTAAAACATAAATTTGAAATCAATTAAGATTATTGATGTTCATTCAGAACTAACAAGGTCTCAAGAAACTACCTTAGGGAATCTTCCGCAAACTTAAAACTTACCGAGGCATGCTGGCTTTTAGCCTTCTCGACGATCGTCCTGACCTGGTCCAAATTGTGAGCCTTATCGTTGGTAGATCGCATTTGGACCACGGCTATCCGGGAAGCCGATTTCGTTGTCATCGTACAAGTTGGGAACGACCTTATCACTAACCGATTTTTACCGAATAGGGTTCCGCACCGGAAAACAAGTGACTGCATCCAGACTGTTTAGATAAATGGCGATTCTCTATTCAAGTGTTAATAATAGCTGTATTGACTAAATACCTGCTGAAAGGAAGCGAAGAGATACGAATAACTGCTTATCACCGCTTATCATCAGGGACAAAAACAACCTTTTTATTTTATTTTCCTCGGATGAATACACGCGAAGTTCAAATCATTCAACCGAATGAAAAGTGTGGTGGTTTGAAATTACACATTAATGAGAAGGGCGTGAAAGCGTTTGTTTACTTTTTTGTTCCGTTGTTTTTGTAATATATGTACTTTTAAAGTTTTGGAAACCTTTTGACCTTGAAATTTGTCAAATGAGATCATAAAGACCGCACGATGGTATTGAATTGTTTTTAGAATTATTTTAAATCATTAAATTGTGTTTCAGAGTTCACTCACATTACATTTAGACCCAAACTTTGAATTTTCCTTTTCACCGTGTTTATATCTCATTTCATTTTAATATCGTTCCTTATGAAAATTCAAATGTTTGTAAACAAAGCATCTCCCGTTGCGTGATATCCAGCGTAAGATTGGCTGAATGTTATCGAAAATTTCTTTGTGGACCCAGTAAATTTGCTCTTGATACGAAAATTTCTTCCAGCTATTTTTATCTTCTGGTAGCACCACATTCCTCAACTGTTGGGCAATGACATTATTGCGGGAGAAATGTCTGCATAATTCCTTGCAAGTCACGAATTCTTGTCTTAACCCTACGGGCTCTTGCCCACTGAGAGCAACAATTAACATTCAGCCAATCTTACGCTCAGACTTTTTCCAACCTGTCGAAATATTCCCTGAATTGGAAGGTCTAACTACGGCGAAACAAAATACGAACCCGATGAGATCCAAACAACTAGCCTTATTCGTTATGAACGGTAGAAACAAGGGTAGAGGACGTGTTTTTACTGATGCCTCGAAAGATGGGTCGAAGTGTTCCATAGGAGTGTTTTTCGAAATGACGAATCTTCGGCTTTCCATGCTGTTAGGCAAGGAAACAAGTATAACCTCAGCAGAATTAATTGCCATCAGAGAAGCTACACGGATCATCGAAGAAAGATCACTGGTGCGATCGGTAATATACACTGACTCCAAAGCATCCTGTCTCATGTTACAGGCAGCCCAGGAGTCCAAACAAGATGAAAGGATTTTAATCGAAATTCTACGAGTATGCTCTCACCATCAAGTTGCTATTCAATGGATCCCTAGCCACGTTTCCATCCAAGGAAACGAAATTGCAGATAGTCTGGCTAAGCACGGCCTTCAGTCGGCTAACGTTTATGAAAACCACTTTATGGTAAAGGACAGCATGGCTTTCTTCAAAAGGTACTTAGGAGAGAAAACAGAGTCTTGGTACAGCTCATACTCGGAGGAGAAAGGCAAAATTTTTCATTCCATTCAACCCAAATTCTCAAAAACTCCATGGTTCATTGGACAAGACATGGATGGCAGAGACATTCGTCTCTTGAACCGTCTAATGACCACTCACGACTACTCGAAGTACTGGCTGGCGAGGATGAAAATAGTTGAGGACGCCAATTGCGAAACTTGTTCAGTACCAGAAACGGCAAACCACATAATAATAGAATGTCCCCGGTTCACATCTCTAAGATTACAATACGATTTCAACGGATTATATTCAAACATTCAAGATATCTTCAAGTCAAAGACAATTATGCACTATAAGGAAATCGTAGAATTTGTACGCAAGACAAAGATTGAATTCTAAATCGTACCGACGAAGTATAACAGGGCATATAGTCTAAGCCACTGGCCCTTACACCCCCTGGACTGCAGCCCAAACAGCCACAGTCCAGAAGTAGAAAGAAGAAGAAGAAGAAGTGATATCCAGCAAGCAATCTTTTCCGGTACCTGTTCAGTCGGAATGTCTCCCCGAAGGAAATCCCCTAGAGCGGCCAGCCAGTCTTCATCAAGACAAGTATCAGCAAAACTGAAAAACCGTTTAAAACAAATCGTTAAACCAAAAGGTAAGCCTCCACCTCACCCCGGAAAAATGAGTAAAATTCAACCGGTGCCGAAACCGGAGAACTTCCCCAAGTACCTAATCCCGCAGTCGAAACTGGATGCCGCACTCCGGTTTCTCGAAAGCGATCAACCGTACAAGCAGAGGCAAAAGTACTGGTGCAGTCACAATATTGCGGCTCGGTCCATATCCAAGTATTGCTCCAATGGCTACGGACTGCATGGCCTAATGGCCATGGCAAGGCACTGCGCCCAGCGAGCCCTTTGGCCGGAGCTGATGCAGCTAGTCAATATGATGTGCGAGGATTTTCGGAAGCACACCTTTCTTCCCACTTTAAAGGTATTGTTTTAAAAATTTCCTCAAATTTTACTATGGATCTTAATGAATTTTGTTTCCTGTAGACCGCTCTTTATGGTATCGTGGCTGATCCAACGTTGTCGGATCCGGCCCTGCTGGAAGCCTTCTTGTACGCCAATGCCCGGTGTACCAATAAAGGAGACGTTGAGTACTGCATGGAGCAGCTCATGAAGGTGTTTCAGGGTAAAACAACGGATGCTGATGCGATTTAGGGCACCTAATCGTTCCAGGTTCTATTTTTATTTGATCAAACAAGGCTGTGAATCAAATCCTCTCATAAACCGTTTTTTATCAAAAACATTTTATCACTTTTTTTTCTTTATGTAGTTTGAAAAATTTTTATCCTCAATTTTTTTTTCAAATGAATCTTAATTTTAAATGGGTAAAATCTCCTAATTTGAATTTCTGACTCTGGTCAGGTAATCTCAAGCCTAATTCAAAAACGTAATCAAATACCTGATACAAGCATATGATGTTATGCGTTTGACCCTTTTAGTCGTTAAAAGCCCAAATTTTCAAATAATTAATCAAATCTCATCTCATTGAACTTTCTACGTTGACTAATGACAGTGTTAAGTTCGCCAGTTTCTTATGTGGACAACCGCATAGCTTCAGTGTTGGTATTCAAGCGTTTTACAACTTAGCAGGTGTAGTGAATTTGCCTTAATATAATAACAGCAGGAATGCTGAATGAATGAAAACTTTTTAGGCAACATGCTAATGCTACTATTAAAAACTATCGTTTCTAATGCAAATTAAACCTCCAGTTAGTTCTTTCTTTCTATTTTAAGGGTAATCGAAATTAGTGCAAACAGGAGTTTTAATATAATCTCACCGACCACTTGAGTCCTTCTAATGCCCCCCATATTTCAAAAAAGGACTCGCCGCCCCCTTGAAAGCTCTAAACGCCCCCTTAAGGGTGGCAAGGGACCACTTTGAAAACCAATGTTCTAGGTAAATGATTATGTAAAAAATTAATACCCAACCCGGTTGGGCCAACCGCTTTTACTCTCTTGAGCCACTTCGTTTTTCGACCTTCACTTTGAACGTTCCATTGTTTGCCATTCTAATATCATCTTCAAAAAGCATTTACATAGATTCTACAATAAGTTAGATTAACTTAAATTAACCAAGAATTCTTTGGTCGGCTTGTAAAATCAAAATTGGTCGTTTTTAACAATATGTATCTTTAAAATCAGCCCTTTCTCAGACTTTAAAAGCAAAGAACATAAAAATGACTAAACTGAAAAAAGTTACAAAAATGAAAAAAATTACAAAAAACATAAAAATGGCAAACATGACCAAAATGACAAAAATGACAAAAATGACAAAAATGACAAAAATGACAAAAATGACAAAAATGACAAAAATAACAAAAATGACAAAAATGACGAAAATTACAAAAATTACAAAAATTACAAAAACTACAAAAATTACAAAAATTTCAAAAATTACAAAAATTACAAAAATTACAAAAACTACAAAAATTACAAAAATTACAAAAATTACAAAAATGACAAAAATTACAAAAATGACAAAAAATGACTAAAATGACCAAAATGAGCAAAATGACAAAAATCACAAAAATGACAAAAATGATAAAAATGACAAAAATGACAAAAAATGACCAAAATGAGCAAAATGATAAAAATGACAAAAATGACAAAAATGACAAAAATGACTAAAATGACAAAAATGACAAAAATGACAAAAAATGACTAAAATGACAAAAATGACTAAAATGACAAAAATGACAAAAATGACTAAAATGATTAAAATGATCAAAATGAGCAAAAGGACAAAATTGACAAAAATGGCAATAATCACAAAAATGACAAAAATGACAAAAATCACAAAAAAATCTGCTTTGTTTTTCGTTTTCCTGTTTTCGATGACTGACTGTTTCGTTGTTTCCGTTTTATGAATGGGGTTCGTGCATTTCCGCTCAATGCTCCATCGGACTGTTGTTGATGAATAGAAATCCCGATTCAACTTGATAACAAGGTATATACGTAGGTTTAGTCTTTCTTCCTTTTTGGGGCCAAATTCTGATCCAAACTGTAGATATGGGGTAAAAATGCCAACCATGATGATATCTATTGTGGGCTTGAGAGAATATCAAAATAAAAATTATGTTATGATAAATAAGTTAATTAAAAATTAAAGTACGTTGAAGGAATCTATAAATTACTTAGGTATGATTAATTATTCTTTTAATTAAAAAAAAAATGTATATTTCGAAGCTGGGCCTAAAAATAGGTAAAAATATTCGAAAAGATGTTAGGCAGTAGGCTAGCTATGAATTATCACCTTCGAAGCATCAAAGTTTTCCGAGGTGCAGAAAATTTGAGAGTTTTTTTTGAATAATTCGTGGGCGCTGATTCGAAACATGCAATTAATTTTTTTTCTTTCGGTTCTTATTTTCGTAAAAACTTCTGAAAAATAGTAAAAGTTTGTTGAATAAATTAGTGTACTTTTTTTTTATAAAACTATTATAGTTCTATAATAGAAGAACCAAGAACCGAAAAACCTTTGGCTACTGTCGTGGAAATATGCTGAGAAAAACTGAGCTTGCTGTCCAAAGTAATACCAAGGTCCTTGACGACCGATGTGCGATTCAGGATAGTCGTTGACATGTTGTACTCAAAACTAATAGGCCTTCGTTGTCGAGTGAACGTAATGGTACACAGAAAAAAATAATGACTATTACGTGGCATTGAAAATGGATTCCTTTAAAATAACTCAACCTGTAATTTACTAAACTTATAAATTTAATTGATTTTGTTGAACTTTAAATGACAAATCATTGGATATTACAGCAAATGCACTGTAACATAAAGGAGCATGACATTTGCTGTAGTTTTACAGGTCATTGTCATTTATTTTAAAGTGAGCATCTTATTACAGGTGATATCAGATTACAGAAATGAAAAATTCAAGGTTGTTTATCAAAACAAAATAAATTTTCGTGCTAGAAACAGTTCGTTTGTCGCTTCCGTGAAAAAAACTCAAGCTAGGAATGAAAAACGGTGTATATTAAAGCGTCGCGAAAGGAGTTGACTACCAAAGCCACCTAGAAAAGTGCCCCTCCCAATGGAGGTGTTAAAAATTCGTTTAGTTATCGATCGGGAACGGCTGCCTTGCGGAAATCGGTAACCGGAAGTAAGTCACCATTTTTATAAAAAAAATGTATGTAGTTGTAGTTTATCACCGTTTAATCCCTCAACCCATCAAGCAATCAAACTTAAATAATTAATAACAACATGCATTGAACAAACTTCGGAGGCTGTTCCGAAATATCAAATTCATTCTTCAAGCTTTTTGACGGAACAAAATTCAACGACAAATGCCAACGTTCAGAAATGCGAAAATAACTCGGGCTTTTTTGGCTGGCCATTTGCATTCAGTAGCTGTCAAGTCTTGAGCGTTCTTCACTGCGGTATCATAATTCATAACTTCATCACCAGATTGTTGGTAAGTATTTGAGATTAGTTGAATAATTTGCATAAGTTAATTTCAATTTTTTTGATTTAGCTTCAACATTCAACCTTTTTGTGAGAAGCATGTTGCTCCTGCCAAATCGGCTACTAGTGCTTCGATTCAATTCAGAAGATTATTGCAATCCATTTCCGGGAGCTGTGCGACTAGAGGAGTCAATTTCAACAACCCGGAAGGCCTTCTTTTTTTTTAAAGTGGGCATTCTCTCCACAACAATTAGCGCAGTTGTTGGGACTAGTTATTCAGCAGAGGTGAGTTATAAAAAATACCAGTTAGATATGCTATTAATACAAGGATGAATCATCCTAAAGGATGAAAATCCTGGAAAAAAAAAAAAAAAAAAAAAAAAAAAAAAATGCTATTAATACTCTCAAAATATTTTGTTTGCAGTGTGTTCAAATTTGTGGCTTACTTGTATTTATTCAATTATAAATATTTCTAAATTTGTACGTATGTATGCTCAGAATGTTTCGTTTAAATGTCTTAACTTTTTCTCTTTGATTTCACTAAACTTTCCCTTTAATTTTTCTCATCATATTCTTATTCCAAATCCGAAATAAAATGTAGGTTATAATTTTATGTTTACTCACCATTAGAAGCCAAAGTTGTTTGAGAATATGATCCTGGCTTATTGGAACCACTTTATGCTCTCTTTAACCATTTCTTCTGCAGGTCTCTAGGTTTACGTTGAATCCTTGATGGCATATTTTGTGGCAATCATCGGCAGACTTCGCGATTTCTAACAAAATCCTAAGAACGCCAGCAACACCAGGCAGGCATCCCAAAATCCAGCAGCATCACGGTTGAGATAGGATTTTTCTTTCCCATACGTTATTCATTCCGTTCCGTTCTGTTTTAATCTGTTTTTCGTTTTTTTATTTGACAGCAGAGCACCACGCAGAAAACGATAAGCCAAAGTTTAGTTCGGAGGAAACCCAAGTTTTACGCTACCGAGGACAAACTTAAAATTATCAACTCGAGCTTAAAATAGTGTTCAGTGCTAAATTTTGATTGGGTACTCTCTAAAATGAGTACGATGACAGGATTTAATATTTCAAAGAGAAAAGACACAATGTTTAATTTTAAAGACATTGTGAAAAGGAGAAAGATACTTCCGGAACCGTTTGTTGATTTTCCAACAAAATTTCATTGATTAAAACGCATTTGAGTTAATACACAACGAAATGAAAAAAAAACTAAATTATAGGGTGCAAGATTTTTTCTTTTATATACATCCAACCTGAATATCTATAACTATTTCCATTGAGCTAAATTTTTCTCCTAAAAAAACTATATTTGCGAAACTGAATTGTTAGAAACTCATAGTTAAGTATTGGAGAATCAGCAAGTTATCAAATTTTATTTTAAGTTTCGTCAAGGTAGCGTGCAGCAATAAATAAAGTAAACAAAATTCGTTATATGATAAAAAGTTGTGGAACTTAACGTTGCTTCACGAAGTTGGCCCGCAACATCAGCAAAAAGGCCGGGATTCCAGTTGGCCAATCCAGGTTACAACATGATGCTTAAGCGTCGTTTGCCTGCCGAAAAATGGACACTGCCAGCTGACTCTCCAGGAGGAAAGTCCTCGATTCTCACAACTGTGGCCGGAGGACTGCTAGGTAAGTTTTTTTTAAATTCAAGTTTTTGAAAGTTGAAAAAAAGTGTTGTCAATAAGCGAATTTAATTTTGAGAGTTTTGTTGATAATTTTTTCATTCATCCTCGATCCTCCATGCATTCGAAATTTCAATAGAAGCAGTTTCTAGGAAATTAAGTTTAATAAATCCTTTTTGAACATTTCAGGCACCAGTGATCGACGAGCTGTGTCACTTTACGGAACATATCTAGCTGACAAGCAGAAATGATTTCCCCGAAGTAATCGTTTGTGGTGGATTCCTCCGTGACTGGTGGACTCGATACGGTTACTGCACCCATATTTGATTCCTCCCGGGACAAATCTTATCTTGAAGAACGTTAACCACATGTGAACTATTTAATTTTTGCTAGAAAACAACAATCAAACCTAATTAATGATAAAATAAGGTAATTAATGTATCATATTTAATAAATGATGTTTATTCGAACAAACATTGATTTATTGAACAATGACCTATCATTCCATTTAAGCAAACAAAAAATCATGCAATTCCATGTCTAAAGCGTTTTACAGCGTTCCAAAATTACAGGCCTGAGATATTTTACTGGTCTATGAATTTTAAAGACTCACTGAAAAATAAATGTCATCGACCTGTAAAATTACGGTAAATGTCCTGCTCCTTTTTGTTACAGGATATTTGCTGTAATTTTACAGAAAATAATTTTTGCTGTGTAGTACATTTGGTTATGTTGGGAGCCATACCGTTCTGATTACACCAAGTGAGAAGACAGTCAATGTCCTTTTGGAGAGCGCAGCAATCGACTAACGAGGAGATTGTTCGGAAAATTTTGAGATCATCGGCGAACATCAGTTTTTCCGACTCAAGAATAGTATTCAAATCGTTGATGAAGAGGAGAAATATCAGAGGTCCCAGATGACTCCCCTGGGGCACTCCCGAGGTTATTTGAAACGGAGACGAGTTAACAGAGCCCAGTCGTACGAAAGCAGTTCGACCTACGAGGTACGAGTTAATCCAGTTGCAGAGCCAGTCCGGAAACCCCAATCGCCGCATTTTTTCTACAGCCAAATCATGCGATACCTTATCGAAGGCTTTACTCAGGTCTACATATACGGCATCGACTTGTTTACGTTTATCTAGCCTGCCAACTAATTTCGAAACGTACGTCATGAGATTGGTGGTCGTTTATCTACGTTTCATGAACCCATGTTGATCTTCAGAGATGGTATTGTTAGAATTTGGTCAATCACAGTAGGCTGAAGAATAACCCATAGCCCCAATAGCCACCATATGGTAACCATAGCTACCGCTATGGAATCATCATAGTAGCCTGAGGCCTGAGTGCTAATTTAGGGACAAGCTCTCTCTTCTCGACTAACCAGCGACCAGAACAGACGTGCTTGCCCAGAACACAACAGGTATGTTGCACAGTTTGATACAACACATCGTAAACGAGGCTCTCAAAAACTTTCGGAAAACAGCTCAGAATTGAAATTCCTCGATAATTTTCTGCTCTATTCATGTTTCCTGCTTTATGAATTGGGGTATCGAGGCAATTTTCCAGGTCCCAGGAAATACAGCCTCCTCCAACGATTTGTTGAAGATGATCGAAATTGGTGCGGAAAGAGAAGCAGCACATTTTTTAACCAAGAGTGGTGGAATGCCGTCCGGTCCAGGTCCTTTCGATTCATCCAGTGCAGCCATCTTACGAAAAACATCATTCGAGGAAAATCTCAGCATACACAGGTTGAAATCGTGACTATGCAAACTACTCAAGTATGATTCAGACAAAAGTGGTGAGTTATTACTTAACACGCTCTGAAAGAAAGACGAGAATAGATTTGCAGCAGCATACGGTGTCTCGGCGGTGGTATCGTTGAAGCTGATGACTTAAGGTATTTTAAGTTGATTTTGTATGCTCCCCCCCTCTTCCATAAGAAGTAAGATTCTTGAAACTATTGTACAAGCCATCAAAAAAATAAAAAAACTCAGATTTAAATATCATAAAAAATGTGCATTTCAACAAATGTATGAGAATTCAGAGGCTTACGCCTTGTCTTTAGAGTGTTCGTGAATATTCTTTAGAATGATTTTGTAAAATTTTTCACAACTTTGATGGCGACCTATAGCACTATTTTCGACTAAATTTCCTCGAGTTTTCCACGGTGTTGGCTTCTTTACTATGTTGCACAAGGCGTTAGTCGATTCTAGGCCAGTGTCTTCCAATAAGTTGTCGTTTTGAGACATTTTGACGAATTTCGGTATTTCTCGATATAATTTATTTTTCTTGGTTCAGTCGATAAAGTTATTGTGACCAATGTATAAAAAATTAGAGCACTTCAAGCCGTAAATATATTTTTTGTATCCCACTTACACTAAAATTTTATTTTTTTTGTATCTAATGCATTGTAGGTCATCAGGAATGTCCTATTTTTAAACAACGTTAAACAACTGCAAACTAGAATGTCAACTCGGGTAAAATTCGGTAAAAGTTCAATCGTCTTCCAGAACCCACAGTTTTTTCCTCACAACTTTGTTTTTAGAAAGAGCGCATATAAACATTGTAACCTTCTATATAATTTTTTTTACAACTACATTATTTGTGCAGAATTGAATCGCTCAACGATGGGTTAACTCCACAATTGCCAGCTTCAATCCTATTTTAACAACTTTTTTTCACGTGTATTGCTCAAAGCAGAGTTTAACAAACAATTCAACATAATTTTTACAATTCTAGCTAGTATACTTTCTTAATAACATTAAATAACCTGTGTCCACTTCCCAAGTAACAATTTTAGCTTTATTATGGTCAGTGAAACTTTCGTTGACATAAACAGCTAAAGCGCATTCTATGCATCACCAGAATTCTAATGAAGCTTAAAATCTGGCTATTTGGTCACCATAGCTTTTATAAAATATTTTAGCAGTTTTTTTTTTCGATTCTGTCAGTTCTTCGAGTATTTTTTAAATTTTTTTCAGCAACCATGATGGTTTAATAAGCCAGGTTTATGAATGGTGTTTCCATTATTGAGATATAATCTGTTAAAATAATAGCAAAAATAACCAATAATGTTTTAATCATATTATGAGCATCTTTTCTACTGCCTGTCTAGATTTTAGGTAAAATGTGTATGAAAAAATATCATAAAATAAATGCACCTCGTCAAATCTGATGGTCAATCATGATGAAATCCATGAAAAATAGGCCTGAAAAAATATTTTCAAATATGTACTTTACATTGTGAATCCATCAACATGGCGCCATGTTGTGCCCTTCGATTTTTAACAGTTCGCCAAAAAGTCAGCAGCTTTCGAAAAGATTTATAATAGTTTAAAATAATACTTTCTATGATAAATTTCGTACAGCGAGTCATGTTACTCAGTTCTTTAAGCGCTAAATTGAGGTCTTCTGAGTTGATTACAGCAGATTCAAAAGTAAACATCAAAATCGAATACACCAGCCAAATTATCCAATGCTTGTCCGCTAACTCTGTCGTAAATATATTATGTGTATAGCACCAAACCGAATAGCGACAGTTTTACTAGCGACACTTTTTACTAGCGATATTTCTGTCATTCGCAGGTTTGTTATTCTTTTTTTCAGTCCAGTAGGCGATTTCAATGTAGTACACAAACGTTGTTTACGTTATTTACTATTCATTTTCCTTAGGCCATCGTTCGCATGCTTCAAGTCGCCTAGGAAACTCGCGATGCGTCGTTATGATTTTCAACGTCGCGACGTATTCGACGTGTCGCTAGTAAGCAAGGCTGCTTTGGTTATTAGCGATCATATTTTGGATTTTATCTGCATGTATAATACATTTTTCAACTATATAGAAATATTGTTCGATACATGGGAACCAAAAAAAAGTTTATTTCTGTTATTTTGACTATTGTTAAGAAATGATAAACAGGTGCTTTTCAGCATTAAAAAGGTTTGATTGAAAATCACTCTTTAAGCAAGGAATATTGAAAGAAGGTAGTGTCGAGGCAGCCCTGCTCTAGTATTGGTACAGACTGTGTCGCGCTCTGCGACGTAGTTCCCCCTCCCCGTGGTGCAGAGTGGAAACGTGTCTGCAAGTCCGGCGTATTGCAGATGTACGGCCAAGAGAACTACACCAAATCCACTAGAGGCTGTCGACGGGTCCGCCAAACCCGCGCGGAAGAAGTGGTGCACCCGGGTACTTAGGTACTGTGTGGTGCGCCACTGTCCAAATAATAACAGCACCGATGAGCCGTCACACACACTACCAGACTACCTGCATGATTCCTGCGCAAGCGTCGATGCGTCCTCTCGTGTAGCAACGTTTGATCGGACAAGACGTGTTTACCGGTATTGTACTGCCCTCGTGTTAAGGGTGATTTCCCTCTGGTGATTAAAGCCTGCACATTGGCGACCGTGACAGTTTTGTCGCAATCGGCAAAGGAGAAGGAAAACAATGAAGGAAATCACCCTTTCACGAGGGTTTCATCGTTAATTATATTGAAAATCAGTGAATTGTGTTGTGAAAGTGTTTGTTTTTTTTTCTGAGGGCAATAAGAACAGCGAGACGAGAGTCCGCTTGAGCTAGAGAGCCGAGAGAGGCTGTTGTGCTTTTGAATATATAGCGTGCTGGGAGTCCGCTGGTTTATTTGAAAGAGGAAAAGTGATGGAAATACAAGCGCGTTGAGAGTCCGCTTGTCCATCAGTAAACAAAGCGTGTTGGGAGTCCGCTAGTAGAATTTCGAGAGAGCAGGCGCGTTGAGAGTCCGCTTGCCTCTCGTTAAAAATCAGCGTGATGGGAGTCCGCTGGTAAACCTAATTAAAGAGCAAGAGCGCTGAGAGTCCGTTTGTTGTCGAAAAGCCTAGCGTGCTGGGGCTCCGCTGCTGGTTCATTTGAAAGGAAAAAAAAGCGATGGAAATACAAGCGCGTTGAGAGTCCGCTTGGCTATCAGTAATCAAAACGCGCTGGAAGTCCGTTAGTAGAATTTTGGGAAGGAGAGAAAAGACGTGGATCGCTTGCCTTCCTTGGAAAACAAGCATGCTGGAAGTCCGCTTGTCAGATCGAAAAAAGCAAGAAGGGAGAACAAGCGTGTTGGGAAACCGCTTGCCTTCCAGTTAGTGAAGTGTGTTTGGATGCCGCTTTATTTATGTATGAAAGTTAACTGATAAAGTGGGAAGATGATAAAGGACTCTGAGAATGTGCTAAGAACTTCGTGAAATAAATGCTAGCTACAAGTCGACTTTAAAATACGTCGAAAAAATGGGTGCTAAAATAAATTTAGTCAAATCGAAAAACATTGTATGTTGAAAGAATAAAGATTAAGCATGATGACAGAATGATGCATTAATAATTTCAGAAAAAGGCTACAGAAACTGATACTGATACTGAGCTCACGGGAAAAAAACTATTTCAAACATTTCAACGTATTCACTTAAGGAATGGGGAGTTTTAAAATTGGACGAGTTGGAAAGGAACGAATAATGCATATGTTATTAAAATGAAATCTGAACCTAAAAATATAGAAAACTAAATAGATAAGTATTGAGAAAAACAACATTGATCTCGAAAACGTCTTAAACTCTAGTTTAAAACCTTTTATTCAAATATCGATAAATTCTTGGGTGTTTGTTCTTGTGAATGGAGAAAACAGACAGGCGCAAAACAGTTTAACGAGAAAGACCATATGATAGGCATATCAGCCTTTGATAGAACAAACTTGAAAGGAGTCAGTGGAAAAGAGATATTCAGCAGCTCGTTTGTAAAAGATCTTAATGGGTACATGGTTTAAGGTGTTTGTAATAAATTGACGCTTCACCTTTCTCCATTGAAAAATGTGATAGAATTTTACATTTGAATGCAATTTGGACGCAAGCCTTTTGGATTGTGCAAATGAAGAAATTCTACAATAGTAGATATAATATGAAACTGTAAATTCAAATACAATTTGAAGAAATGTAAAACATTTGAAATCGAACGAAGATGAAGTAAGTCTTGAAGGTTACCTTGGATTTATTTTCCGATTGTGATAAGCTACGTTTGATGTGGTTTGATTATTGAACACATGCGCGGATCTACGGGGGGGTGATGGGGGTGATCACCCCCCTCCAGGCGGAAAAAAAAAAATCGTCGGTAAAATGGTCACAAATTTTTTAACTCAATTTAGATGAAACATAATTTGTCTATGTTTCAATATATCTTAACATTGACATTACCATTTCTAGGCGTGCGTAAGAATTCAATAGCTGCTTAAAAATATTCTTGAATTGAGTACCTATAAAGGGTATGCGCGTGTATAACTTCGTTTTGGCCTCGGGCGTGCGAAAAGGATAAAGCTTGCACCTCACTCTTTTAAGAATTTCCATTAGCATGGCAGCAGATTGTTTTTTTAATTAACCGATATCCAGAGTTGTTTTAAGCGCCAGTACCAGAAACGTCGTTTGATAGTCATAAGTCTAAGAAACAGATAAAGGTGCTGTTCCAAAGGCTCATCCTAAACCTTACTCGTTTATTGATGATATCACAAAGCTTAACATTTTAACTAGACACTGGGTACCTCCACCACAATTTTCGTTTCCATACTCCGAGCATTTAAAAAGTCGAAGTGCTGAAAAAGAAAAACGATACGCAAGTGCAAAGCATTTGAAAACATTCAGTTGACTAGTTTTTTTTCCAAAACTGAGCAAGGTTATCTTTGTAAAGTCTATTCGCTCTTTGTAGTCAACCTCACTGATGGAGTGAATGAAATTGTGCAATTGTTAAATCTTGTTACTAAGCCATTGACTTGTTTTTCAAAACTCCCAGCAAAAAAAAAAACGCTGTAAGTATTCAATAAGATATAAAGAGACGAATTTATTCAGCGAACCTCTTTAATAAAATTAAATATAATGATTAGCAATCTATATTTTATTTGTTTGGATACGTGCTTATTTGTGTTTTAAATGTTTATTTGTTGTAGATTGTTTTTTGATTCACGTCTTTAAATTGATATTTTAATGGAACTTCAAGTGAAAAATATGTAAAATTATTGAATAAATACATTGACGGGTTTCGAAAAGTAATGAAGCAGCATACGGTTTAAAATTGGATCTCAAAAGAGAAAATATTTCAATTAAATATAATTGAAACTTGTGTAAATGGCTTTTTTACCCGAATATTGTAAAAGATTCAATATTAATAAGACGTAGTTTTAACCATAAAACCAGAGATGCTCATTTGAGTAAGTTGAAATCATACCAACAGATTTATTTTTGACTGAAAATAAATAAAGTACAATTTTCAAAGTTAAATTGCTCATGGATTTCTAATCTGATAAAAATAAACATTCCATGGTCATTCCATATCCCCAAATAGATAAATAAACGTAAATTCAATTTCATACCAGTGAAAAAACATTTGTCTGCGTTTTACCTAAGACTTATCCAGCCACAAACAGATGTACAGAATTCTTTGAACAAACTTTTTTTTTAAATTGTCTTCAACATTATTTACATGCTGCTGAATTCTGTTCATCTTTATCATCAACATTTTTCCTGTAACAGTTTTTATTTTGCCCAATCACTGAAAAATTTTGGCCATTTTTTTTTTAATTTACTAAATCACCCCCCCCCCCCCCCCCCCCTTAGAGCAATCTCTAGATCCGCGCCTGATTGAACAGTTATTCTTTCTACTTCCTAGGCCAATGCAACAGTTGAATGGAACCGTACAGAAAAGCGAACGGTATTTCTTTCACTTTCAGTATTTCAGCTCTAATCGATTTCAGTGGCAAAGAGAATAAATTAAATAGTTTAAATGATTACAACCCAGTAAAATTCGTATTCGCTTTGGTATGTCATCAGTCTTTCATTGAAAACTACGGAGAAGAAGGGCTATGATAATCGGAGTTTTATGAAAGTAATGTTGATGATCAAAGAATAGCCATAAATTGAAAAATTTTGTTAGAAATCATTTGTTTGAAATCAATAAAGGTCAATGCTAGAATAAAAATAATACCATCACATTTCCATTATCCTTGAGATAACGGCGTGGGCCAAATACGAAGTAGCGAAAAGGCTGGCGTTCCTGAACGTGACCATGCCATGCCAGACCTGATTTTATGACTTATAGCTATTTATGAAATTTAGGTTTAAATTGAATTCAGACTCTTAAATTCGTATCTTACATCACTTTCGAAGTCTTCATCTAAAAAAGGCGGAAGGCAAAAATAAAACAGAATACAGGACTAAAGAGACATAAGAAAGGTGATAAGGAGACAGAACACTGGATGCAAGGGTAAGGAATAAATAAATAAATGAAGGGAGAAGTAGCCGATTGAAAGCGAACTAGCAGACGGAAGATTGAAAAAAATGATTAGCAGAAAACATAATACTAGAGACAGATGATTAGAGGAAGTTGATCAAATAAGAAAAAGTAAACGAAAGATAGAGAGGAGACTATTTAGAATCTAAAGATCAGACAGCAGCAAAGAAACTCTATTTATTCGTCTCGAATTCTGAATTGAAAATGTAAATGAAGATCACGGGCGGCTTTGGCGTACTGGTTGAAATTCAAGTCATCTAAGCTGAGATTGAATCCCGGTCATGGTGTACATGTTCACTTTCTGTGGTCTGGTGGTTGATAGGGTTTGATATAGATGGCTCTGAAGTTTATCGCGTTTAGAAACCATTCTGTTTGAGTCTATTTAGATTATGCAACTTTCAGCTGATTTTGAGTATGCTTTCAGCTCCAAACAGAATTAGAAGTTACATTATATTCAAACTTAATTTTTCAAGTTTTTTTTTAGGGAAGAAGGAAGATGTGTGGTGCGCCACTGTCCAAATAATAACAGCACCGATGAGCCGTCACACACACTACCAGACTACCTGCATGATTCCTGCGCAAGCGTCGATGCGTCCTCTCGTGTAGCAACGTTTGATCGGACAAGACGTGTTTACCGGTATTGTACTGCCCTCGTGTTAAGGGTGATTTCCCTCTGGTGATTAAAGCCTGCACAGGTACCAGTACTTGGGTGTGTGCGTGATGGTCCAACACGCTTTCGGGGGGTCATGGCCCTGATATGCGGACGTGACCGGAGGGAGAGCGATCGCCAACTCGTTTTGCGCTTCGGTGGGTATAGACCCGATTCGCAAAATGAGTAGATGCGCAAAGTGGTGGCCAATGGTGGGCCGATCACTTAGAGACGTGTTTACACGTCAGTGTCCGAGAGGCACATTCTGCCGGAGGTGTCAGGGTTCGACACGCGTTTCGGGAATTGTTGCACCCGAACCGCGAGTGTGACCTGATGAGGGCGTTCTATAGCCCGATCTGCGCTTCGGGTGGTCATGCGCCCGACTTGAAGATCGGGTAGTTGCGCTGAGTGGTGACTTAAGTCAACACTATTTGTGAGTTCGGAGGAGTCTGAGTCCTACACGTGGCCTAGGGGGCTTACCCCCCCTACCCGCGTGTTTGAACAGAGAAAGTGTCGTCGACAACTCGCTTTGTGTTTCTGGATCTTGGACTGGATTCACAAAGTTAGTAGTTGCGCTACGTGGGGACCTCATTCACACGATGAGATGTCGGGTCCTAACTCGTCAGAGGAGGGGTCGCGCATCGAGTTGTGTTAGAATGAGGTTATGCTAACAGAGGGTTCGGAAACGAGTATTGCCTTGGAGCGCACTAGCGCGAAACGACCTCCCACTATTGAAGCAAAGTGTGTCAAACAGTTCGAGGTGGGAACAAAGGTCAGTGGCCCCAGGTGGACTTTATGGCGTAGGGGGTACAGTGTTCCTTAGCATTGTATCATGAGTCGTCCAATTGCACCCATGGACCCAGAGTAGCAAACTGGGGGGACGCGGTGGCTCGCCGTGCCTTGGAATGCAATCCGTAAAATGGATTTACCACCTGAGTTAACAACTAATAAAAAAAAAGACTGTGTCGCGTACATACTTTGTGCGACAATTCACCTTGCGAACCAACACAACTCAACAAGTCCAACTAGATGCACCTCCAAGCTTCACTTCGTTGATGACGTAGATGAATAGAAATTCTGGATCGGAGAAGAAAGGCGAATACTTTTGCGATAGCTACCAACGTGTTTTTTCGAGGGGATGAATAACACGAAAGTGTTAAAATCCCAGAAAAACAAAAACAAAAAACCAAAGTGTTTTTGATAAAGTTTTTAAAAGTCTTCCATGATGTAAATTGTTCTACATAAGAATTGAATGTGATAAACCAGTTGGATAAAAATCCTGACAATCTGTTAAACACTCAATAACTACCAGCTATACCTTTTTAAAGCTGAATTTTTCTTCATATTGGCACGTTTAAGCTTTAAGATGACATTGCATTCAATAATAAAATTTGAAAAAAACATAATGAAATCTTTAAAGGACCAACAAATTTCACAAAATAGTGAAATAGAGGCCTTACAACACAATCAAAATGAAATTGCAATTAATTTTTGTTCTAAAACGTGTTTTTTTTTTGAAATTTCTGCCATTTTCATATAAATTTTCGATACATTCGTTTTGTTGACGTCCCAAACAATCTAATATGGCTCTCGGCAATACCTTATTTAAATATTCCTTGCTCTATAAGAAAGTAAAATCACTGGTCGATAGATTGATGAGAGAAAATTGACGTTTGAAGATTTTTTTTCTCTTTTTTTCAGTCCTTCTGCCCCTTCCTGGCGTTAGTCAATCCAATGCTTAATAGCTTTATTATGGTCAGAAATGGCTAATTATTTTTATAATGGTTTTATGAGAGCAATAAAAAAAGCTTAAAGCTTGACGGTTCTCTCGCAAGCCAACCAATTTCAAGCTTAGGATGAGTTCCTCATTTCTGAATTGTTAATCATTAGCACTGTGCAGTAAATGAGGACATCGTTTTTTAAATGAATATGGGG